>NW_019174404.1:12214763-12458657 GCF_002260705.1 Seriola dumerili
GTTTTTATGACTTTTTATGCCTTATTATATTATGTCGTTTTTATGATTTTTTATGCCTTACTATACTATGACTTTTTTATGACTTTTTATGCCTTAAGATATTTTGATGTTTTTATGACTTTTTATGCCTTGCTATACTATGACTTTTTATGCCTTTTCATGCCTTATTATTTTATGACTTTTTAGATATGTCGTTTTTATGATTTTTTATGCCTTACTATACTATGACTTTTTTATGACTTTTTATGCCTTAAGATATTTTGATGTTTTTATGACTTTTTATGCCTTGCTATACTATGACTTTTTATGCCTTTTCATGCCTTATTATTTTATGACTTTTTAGACCTGTTGTTTTTATGACTTTTTATCCCTTAAAATATTATGACGTTTTTATTACTTTTTTTGCCTTGCTATACTATGACGTTTTTATGACTTTTTATGCCTTATTATATTATGACGTTTTCATGACTTTTTATGCCTTACTATACTATGACTTTTTATGCCTTGCTATCCTATGACGTTTTTATGACTTTTTATGCCTTACTATACTATGACGTTTTTATGACTTTTTATGCCTTATTATATTATGTCGTTTTTATGATTTTTTAGGCCTTATTATCTTATGACTTTTTACACCTGTCGTTTTCATGACTTTTTATGCCTTAAAATATTATGACGTTTTTATGACTTTTTATGCTTTACTATACTATGACGATTTTATGCCTTACTATACTATGACGTTTTCATGACTTTTTATGCCTTATTATTTTATGACTTTTTATGCCTTGCTATACTATGACGTTTTCATGACTTTTTATGCCTTATTAAATTACGACGTTTTTATGACTTTTCATGCCTTATTATTTTATGACTTTTTATGCTTTAAAATATTATGACGTTTTTATTACTTTTTATGCCTTATTATATTATGATGTTTTTATGACTTTTTATGCCTTATTATTTTATGACTTTTTATGCCTTATTATATTATGATGTTTTTATGACTTTTTATGCCTTACTATACTATGACTTTTTATGCCTTACTATACTATTACGTTTTTATGACTTTTTATGCCTTAAAATATTATGACGGTTTTATGACTTTTTATGCCTTACTATACTATGTTTTTTTTATGACTTTGTATGCCTTACTATACTATGACTTTTTATGCCTTACTATACTGTGTCATTTTCATGACTTTTTATGCCATAAAATATTATGACGTTTTTATGACTTTTTATGCCTTACTATACTATGACTTTTTATGCCTTACTATACTATGTCGTTTTCATGACTTTTTATGCCTTACTATATTATGATGTTTTTATGACTTTTTATGCCTTACTATACTATGACTTATATGCCTTACTATACAATGTAATTTTTATGACTTTTCAATCCTTACTATACTATGACTTTTTTATGTCTTACTATACTGTGACATTTGACATTTTCATGCCGTATTATACTATGAAGTTTTTATGACTTTTGATGCCTTATTATACCATGCCATTTTTATGACTTTTTATGCCTTACTATTCTTTATTGCTTTTACGACTTTTTTACCTCATTAAACTGTGATTTTTTTATGCCTCAGTATACTAACACATTTTTTTTCATGCCTTACTATACTATGATGTTTTTATGACCTGTTATGCCTTACTATGACGTTTTTATGCCTTTTTATCTTTTCTTATACTATGAGATTTTTAATGACCACCATGTGACATCATTTTTTTGACTTTTTATGCTTTACTTTACCATGCTTATTTATACTATGTTTTTATGACTTTTTATGACTTCCTAAACCATCTTTTCATGACTTTTTTATGCCTTACTAAACTATGATGTTTTTATGACTTTTTTTGCCTAACTATAGTATGACGTTTTTATGCCTTACTATACAATGTAATTTTTATGACTTTTCATGCCTTACTATACTATGACGTTTTCATTACTTTTTTATGCCTTACTATACTATGTCGTTTTTATGACATTTAATGCCTTACTATACTATGTTTCTTTTATGACTTTTTTGCCTCATTAAAGTGTGATTTTTTTATTCCTCAGTATACTAACACTTTTTTTATGCCTTACTATACTATGACGTTTTTATGCCTTTTTATCCTTTCTTATACTATGAGATTTTAATGACGTACCATGTGATGTCATTTTTTTTACTTTTTATGCTTTATTTTACCATGCTTATTTATACTATGTTTTTATGACTTTATATGCCTTACTATACTTTGACATTTTAAAGCCTTATTATACTAAGACGTTTGCATGATTTTTCATTCCTTACTAATTGATGTTGTCTTTATGACTTTTTATTCCTTATTATACTATGATGTTATTATGACTTACATGCCTTACTATACTTGGACATCATTAAGCCTTACTCTACTATGACGTTTTTATGCCTCACTATACTTTGACGTTTTCATGACTTATACTTAAAAAACTGTTGCGAATGGGAACACCAGTGAAGAGGAGTATCTCCACAGCTTGGATGGAGACAACATGGAGAGCCCTGAAGGCCTCAGCCTGCTTATTAATTTGCAGCAGAGCGCGTCGTCGGATGCTGCTCCTCCGCTCCTCTCTGCCTCCACTGCGCAGCCGCAGTTTCTCCTGGACGCAGAGAGCACAAGATAGAGAGGCAGAAAAATGGCCCTCGATAATTTAATTTTCGCCCAGTGCATTCTTTATTTTTTAGCCTTCGTATTCGGTTTCATTGCAGTGGTGCCTCTATCCGAAAACACGGAGGATTTCGGTGGGAAATGCCTGCTCTTCACGCGGGGTATGTGGCAAAATGAGAACATCACTGTGTCGAAGCAGCGCTTCATCGTGGAGGAGTGGGGACCCGAGTCCTCCTGCAGCTTCATCACTTTTGTTGGGATAGCGTCTCTTATTCTGTCCGCAGTGCAGGCATGGAGGCTGCTGTTCTTCCTGTGCAAAGGACACGATGAGTGAGTGACAGTTTACTTGTGCTTGTTCAACACATTTCAACACCAGCTCCATCAAAAGCTCCATAGGACAGGCAATACCACGCAGGTTTAACGGCTCAATGTAAATGTGTTTTTCTGTCTATCTCCCACGCCCTTGTCTGCGCGCTATTCTGACAGAATTATAGATTATATGTGCTGTATTAAAGGCTATGAAATGAGATAAACAAACCAGAGAATAAACCCTATAAAAACGACCAGTCATTGTCGCCATCCATGATAAAGATGGAGGGAACACACTTGTGTTGCCTTTGAAAAATCAGAATCACATACTGTGGTATCTTGTGACATCAGTCACAGCCTGTGTGAGCATGTGTGACTCAGAGGCATCATTCATCATAGAGATGTAGATGATGCTGTGTAATAGTTCAGACCTTGTTTCAGTTTTACAGGCCTACATTTTCAAGAAAAAAAATTACTGAGAATTATTTAAATGCTAAGCAGAGACAGTTTTTTTTTTCCTTTGCATACAGCTCCATATTCAACGCCTTCCTCAACCTGCTGATCAGCTCCCTGGTGGTGTTCACGGTCTTCCTGTCCAGCACAATTGTTAGTGTGGGTTTCAACCTGTGGTGTGACGCGATCACTGAGGGTGGGACCATGCCCAGCAGGTGAGAGAGCAACACATCACCTCTACACTACACCTCTACTGACACAGAATTTCCGCATACAGTGCAGTGGTTCTCCGAAATGCCTGTTTATTTGTATAATTCTTTTTTCCTTTCTAGTTGTGAGGACCTGCAGGACACTGATCTAGAGCTTGGCTTGGACAACTCTGCTTTTTATGACCAATTTGCTATAGCTCAGGTAGTTTTTTTTCTTATGGTATCATCCAGACAAAATCCTGAATCTCAGTCTTGTTTTTACAATGATTTCCCTCATTCTTTCAGTTCGGCCTGTGGGCTGCCTGGCTCACCTGGCTTGGGATCGCAGTGATGGCCTTCCTGAAGGTCTACCACAACTACAGACAAGAGGACCTGCTGGACAGCCTGATCCACGAGAAGGACCTGCTTCTCGGCCGCTCCTCTCGCCACAGCTCTGACCTCAAGACCGGCCTGATCTAGAAAAATCTAGACGATGCACAAACACACACATTCACACTCAACCGTACCGTCCTCTCACCTGCCATGAGAAACACCAATGTTTGCCTCTGTAGACAATCAAAATCAATTGGCTTTTGCTCCCATTGACCACGGATTGAATCAACCCGCAGGTTTTAGCTTTGTTCTCCTGAGATGATTGATTTCCCCTCAAAAAAACCCTTCCAATGGTTGCTAATCCTTGAAGAGTCCTGCTTTGTCAAGTTTATTCATCCACTGTGTGCGTTCCTCTTCAAGACAAACAACCATAACTAAGCTTTGATAGCTTTGATTAAAACCATTCAGTGAAAATGTACACCCAGTTTTTCTCCACTCGTGAATTTCTATTTAGCAACACAGTATTAATGGACAGATTGGCAGATGGATCATGTTGTCTTTGTGAAACTTCTGCATGGACCTAATGCATGACAAATTAATAGGGTGGTTTTTAGATGTAAAGGGATGTTCTTTTGTTTTATACACCAATAAATGTATTCCTATAGGCTTTTTTTCTGGTAGGCTGTGCACTGCCTCTCGGTGAAGTGAGAATTCTTTGCATGCTGCAGCAAAGTAAAATGATGTGTGCTTTTGCAGTGTATTCATACAGTTTCATAAAGGTGTTTTATAAAAACAACAAAGTATATCATGTATCAGGCAGCCGGTCCAAAAATGCTTTAAGCAATTTGTGTGAGATTTAAAAAAAAACAAACAAACAGATCTTATCTTGTGCCATATAGTAACTCAGGCTTCTCCCTCACACTTTAAAGGCTACAAACCAATATACTGCATTACTGTGAATAGACGCACAACTGTACCTGCATGCATCTCTCTCCCTGCTCCATTCACGTCGCATACCCGCTTATTGTCAGACATTACAGGAAGAAAGCAAGTCATCTGCTTGACTTTGATAGGCAATGACAGTTTTATTCAAAACAATTGAAATCATAAAACAGTAGGAACTAAGAAAACCCTCCATAAAGGCACTTCTTTCAAAGTGACCATAAATGTTTGGACAGCCGTGAAATGCAGCTGTTAAGCTAAATGTGCACATACAGGACATGAGTTCACTGGGTATTGTTTTATTGCTAATGACAATTTAGTTTGACAGTACAGAGTTGAGAGTGTTTCTTTCCTCTATGCAGGCGTTATTAACCTCATATTGCTTTGACATTCAAATGTGAGATCTCCAAAATCCAACGCTTCTCCTTTGAGTTCCCTGAAACCTGTTATATAAAGGACAATGTTTTACTGGAAACAATGTGATGTGTGTTATTGCTCATAATGAGAGGTCTGTGGGATGTGCATCACTGTGCCCTTTGATCCCTATGATCCATTTGTGTGGTGGTTTGGTTGTTTGAATTTGAATTGCTTTATTTGATAAAGAGACTCTACAATAACAGACAGTATCTGATTCTGTCATATTTCTGTGTTTGGCCTGAAAAACAGTAATGAACCTTATATAAGGAGTCAATCCTTATTTTTTTAATGCAAATATTTGTTGAGCCCACACCCATCTGTACACTTGTTGAAAGCTTGATGAGCATTTGACATCATGATTAAAACCTGAATATTATTGTTTTTAAATAGAAATGTAACAAAACAAAAAGTTAAAAAAGTTAAAATAATTGAAAGTTGGATATTTGCGTAGATGCAGATATACAGTATAGAAGAATAAATAACATTTAGGATAAAGGATATTTTGTGGGATTCAAGCAGTTATAAAGAGGAACACTGTCAAAAGCATTAGCATTCATTCTGTTTGAGTATATTCTCTTCGATGATAGATAATATTGTGCTGCAGATTTTCCCCTCAGTGAAACTAGGAGTCAGCTGACAGTCAGCCATACAGACAAACAGACAGTATCAAGTCTGTAAAGAAAGAGGTGTTTATCATCTGTTAGTCATTCAACCTGTGAAGTGATGCAGCCCTGTGTTTTCTTTCATTATCGAACAGTTTACACATTTGTGCTTCCATACTCTTCCTCTTGAATGTGCGCTGTGCCAATCAAAGCTGTTTCCAAACATCTCTACATTCATTTATGTGCAAATACAAGGCTGAATATTGTGATAGTCCTTAGTATATTGATCCATATATACACATTCAGTTCTGTGTAATATCTGATATACACAAATCATGTACCGTAGCAAAATAAATATGTGCATTCCATGGAAACATTCACTCACATACAATAGACTGTGACATGAACTGAAAAATCACATGGTTGTGGTGATTAAGTGAGCATTATATGTGAGCATCAACATTGCAGATGTGCAAAATGTCATTACAACTTAAAAGTGGCATGCCCACCACCTTAATACATATATACATACAGACATGGAAGCTACATATTTCTGGGATCGTAACTTTTTTTCCTTTTCACTGTGAGAGTGGTTCAACACCACAGACAGTGTACAGAGCCTTGCCAAATGGCTGAGGTGTTTGTAGGCCTGGGCACCTTCGAAGATAGGAAAAAGAGGGGTTTGAAAAAAATTAAAGGAGGCTCCATGTCTCCACCTGTGGTCAGTCTCAGTCACTGCATGGTCAGCCATATCCAGCAGCCCCACAGAAGCTGTTTCATATGCAGCAGGTAGACAGCCAAAGCGGCCTCCAGCTCTTCGCACACTCGCTGTGGGCGCCGGCGGTCTGTGCAATACATGGCCACACCCAGGAATGACATCAGCAGGAAGAGGCAAGTGAACAGGGCGAGGTGGGGGCGGGACGGTGTCGTCTCGTAGGCTGCACACAGAAAAACAATGCCGGTTTTCACAGCTTTGATTTGTAAATGAGGACAGGAGCTGTCACATGCACAGATTTGTTTCTTTCAAGACGTGAGAAGAGGCAAGTTTTTGATGGGAGGATTTAATGTGACTACACTATCTATTGGGTAGTGGAGCTTTGTCACGCAGACTGTGTTTTCTGTGTCTCAAAAATTATTATAAAGGGGGTGATAGTGAACTCCATCCGTACTGCATGATAGTCAACAACGTTAATCAAAAGGGAAATTTATTCACAATTTACACCTAACAACTAATCTAAATCAATCTCCTTGATTCTTTTCCACACTTTATTAGATCCAGTATTAAAAAGTGCAGTGTTCCTTTCACTTCCTCATGCAAATTAACACAGTGACTCTGAACACTTCCAGATAGACTTACCACCTAAACAGTCACAGTAAGGGATGTCTGTGAAGCCGACAGAGAAGAGGCCAGTCAGTCAACAAGAGGCAACCTCTGTGATGTACAGCAGCTACAAACCAGCTGCTGTGCCCTCATAGACTCTACTATCTCTCTGGAACAGACTTCATGGTGCCTCATTTGCATGCATAATTAATTACGAAGGGTAAATCACTTGCTCACGTTTGGACGTCTCTTGGCATTACATTATTTTTAAATAGTAGAGAATTCCCATGGGGAAATAGTTTACGATGCAATCTATGGATGTTTTAATGCATGCTGTTCTCTCTCTTCACTGCCAAGTACATATAAAACACTCATATGTGGGGTGAGGGCTCTGTAAGCTGAGATAGCACAAATTTTGAGGAAACTTTTTATAAATAATTGAAATAACATTCATATTGTTACTGTATCAGTGCATTCCCTTATTCGTGTTTGTATAAATGTAGAGCTGATATAGACAGGCTGCAGAAAATATGGGTGATATTCAGTCACTGGACTAGTGGTCGAGGCGCTGAAGCACCAGAGGGCAGCATGTTCTCTGGTGCACAAACACATCTGATCGTCTCTGACAGAGCAGGCTGGACTCACTGCAAACAGTTCACTTGTACGTTTTCTCACCATGTACTGTGGTCTCTGGCTCCCTGAATCGAACCCTCCGCTCGCCTTTCCGTCTGTGGTTTGGTTCTGTGTCTGACCCGTAGTTGGGGCTTGGCCTCTTAAGAATGGAGGTGGGGACTTTGCCGTTGGTTACCTACATTAGATACAGTTCAGGATGAGTATACTCATTACAAGCTCCTGATAAAATTCAAAGAGCAGCGGCAAACAGCTGGAAGGCACAGATCTTTTACAAACAAGCCGCTGAAGATGCCTGCAGGTGTTGTTCTCTTTACCTTAGGTTTCGGTGTGTCCTCCTGTTGATGGTGCGTGTCCTTTCTGTGGCGGATCTCTGAGTGTTTCTCCCGGTGGGAATGAGGAAGACCGTTGACAGTGTCTCTGATGGACTCTGCAGCAGCGAAGCGTTTGGACAGTGCAGACACACACTGACCCAGGGAGTCTATGAAGAGAACCATGACCACACAGCACACGAGTTGTGATCTAGTGCTGCTTCACACTTGAGTTTGCAGTCTACTCTGAAGACAGACGATGAGGTGAAGTTAAACATACAAAATTACACATGCAAATGTGACAGAGAAAGACGCCAGTGTTAACTCTGTCAGTGCCAGGTAGAGCTCAAAAAAGTCCAGCTCGCTTTTTTCCACAGTATGTTTGCACTTTGATACTTACTATTCCAGTACTTCAATAAATACCTTCTATCGATATTTACCAAATTTAAACACTGCATTGATCTCATCACTTTTTCTAAAAATAGATGTACAACCACCCAGTATTTCGAAAAGGAAAAAAAGAAAGGCTCAGTCTAGTTGCTACTTCATTTCTATTGTCTGACAGTTTCTCATCTCTCGAACTGAATACAAATAAGATCTGTCACTTTCCTGACTGAGCAGTGATTTAACAAATTTATAGGTCATTCTGTTACTGTCCTGGATCATTTACAACCACAACAGCCAATGAGACTGGTTGATTGAAGGAGAGACGCAGAGCGACAGGCATGCAGACATTTAAGGTAAGTATTTTCATTTTGTGTTAAAAAAAAAGAAAGAGTAAATTATGTTTTATCTATGAAATAATATACCAATAATAAACTTAAATAAGCATCAGCCATTTGTATGGAAATTCTCAGGCCAGATTTAAAAGCAAATCTGGCCTGAGAATTTTCATACAAATGGCTGATGTGAATTTGGTTAGCCATTATTTGAATAAACTTTCTTACATTAGATAAACCTGTTCCTTAAAGAAGATTTCAGGTCAGTGGAAAAAAAACAACCTAAAAAACACACACATGTGAATACCACCTTATTAGAATTAATTACACTGCCAACTTTTGAAAGATGGTCAAATATTACACAACTCATATTACATCAGTTATGATTTGTTTTTTGTTTGAATGTATTCCATAAGAGACTCTGTGAAAATTATAAAGGGGAAGAGGGAGACAAAACACCAGATTGTTAGATATATTTTCTTTTTTTTGCTGAGAGTAGTCCAACATTTTTGGAAGAGGAAGTGAGAAATTTTCTCACCCTACATTTCTATTTTATTTTAGCCTTCCCTTCCCTGTCCCTGGTTATTTACTGCCGTCATTTCTAAGGTGGAATTTTGGTGGATATTGTGAAAATTATTGTTCCATTTAAATATTATGTGGCAGACTTAATATTTTGAATTCAGTATGCACCTAAAGTTTAAATAATTAAAGTTGTACCAATTCAACAATGTGATATTATTTTGAGATATTAGGGGGAGGGTGTTGTGATTTTTTGTCAGTCAATGGGAGGGTGGACTGAAAATTTTAATAGAAATTTTCTAAAAAGTGAACCATAAGGTTCAGCTGCCCAAGTAATTTTCAGACATTCCCTAAGTATTTTGTAGTTTTGGGTAATTATAGTTTCAATATATCACCAAATATTTCCACATACTGCTGCACAACATACTACAGTCTAACTACAACTGATATATTCTATTTCACCTCGCAAACCCACACGGATGATTTGTTAGCAGAAGCAGGGTGACTGACCCAGTTTATAGTGAAGGGTATCTCGGTGACAAGAGCTGCAAACACTTAAACATGCCCCTGTTGAAGCATCTCACTGCGGGTCAAGGAGGATTCCTCTGTGTACAATACAAAATAAAAGGTCACAAGAAGTACATGCGTGTGTGCTGATCTGCTGCGATATCTACAACCACTCTGTGACCAAGGTTACAAACACTGACATGTAAACAAGCAGAGCAATAAATATAGTAAATAGAAAAATATTTTAAATGGAAAAAAAACTAAAGCAATAAATAGATAGAAGTTTGTGGTAGAGATGGTTCATAGTATAAATTATAGTGTATTGAAGGAAGAAAGGTAGCGACAGTAGAGAGAACCAGCAGATCTAAAGATATTTTCATATTCTGTTGAGTTAACTTGAGGTTTTCCTGACTGAAGCGAAGCCTGGGATTGTTTGAGTCTTGCGAACATTAACCAGCACGGTTATGGTGAGTTTAATTCTGTTTTGTCAAGTTCGAGAAAAGAGTGTTCTGGCCAGTGAAGGACTTAATTAATGCTTTGTCTTCGATCAGCAAAAATGAAAACTAATTTCATGGAGTGTATAATTGTATTTTGAGTTAGTTTAGACAAGTGAATGCAAATATGTTTCCTTTTCATAACAATTTGAGAGTGTATTTCACACAAACTGAGTAATTTTCACCATATGTGGAAGCTAACGGTGCAAGGAAACTGCCACCATTTTTGTGTTGAAGTCATTTTGTGTTGGCAAAAAACAAACTGTTATTGAGTGACTGTTATTCTTGTTAATGGTAATCTTTATGTTGTTATTAAATTGACTTTTTCTGTATGCCTTGTTGTGCAGGCCAGTTTTTTTTTCCCAAGGAGGGACTTTGGGCTTGGATCTCTTCTGTTTCTGTGTATGTGTGTAACCCATGGAATTTGTACCTGTCGGCTATTTCATGTAAGGTCTCTTGCTTCAGTCTCTTACACATTATTCAACCACTCCTCTGAACCTAGAACTGGTCCAGTAGCTTACATCTAACTCACTGCTATACAGCAACATAAATGCTCAACACAGCTCTCTGACCCTCAGCTTTTTCACCATTTCATCAAACATGTTTGAGGCCATCTGAGGTGAACAACAAGAAATAATTGTAAATCATCTGTATGGCTGTCTTTATGTAGCTGGTTGTGTTCAGCACCACTGCCTCTGAAAGCTGACTCAACAACAAGGCTGGTTTCTTCATACTGATTTTTTACACCACAGCAGTCTTCACAAAAATGCAGAGTTCAGAGTCAGGCAGAGTGTTGCTCCCTCTTAATGCAAGCCAAGCATACATTCATACTGTACAACAGAAATGTGCCCTCAAACTGTCACAAAGCTACATTTCCTTTTTTTGCTCTGCATAAAACCACTCTTGTGTCCAACATGACTGCAAGTGTTTATTAATTCAGCATTTTTGTGGGTTGACAAGGTTTAAAGGCTAACTCAAGTTCCTTAAAGCACATCCACATTCTGCTGTGTGCTCTCTAAAGCAGAGGGGAGAACTTGGTCTTAACATTAACATCACTGTTCTGTGTGTTGTCGGGCCTCATGAGACACTAAGGTCTCCACCCTCATGTGTCAGACTGAGTGTTAACAGTGTTAAATTACTGAGAGAGGTGTCCTCCACTTTTGTTTTCTGAATCATACACTGATGTTTGTTTTTTCACTGACTATCAGCCTGGATGTGGACGTCATCCCTATGTTGTAACATTACCTCAGAATGACAGTAGTGTTTGCTGTGCCACCCTGTGTCGCTCCTCCCTGTTGAGTATTTACCTGAATATTCAGTCTTGCCAATCTCAGCATAGACGGTGGCCATAAGCTCCAGGCTTCTGGCTGTAATTGGGTGATCATTACCAAAGGCCCTCTGGTGGATCTTTGTAGCCTGAAAGATGCAGAGACATGAATTTAAAGATTAGACAAGAACACCATTAAATGTTTTATTTGTTCAAAAATCTGGAGAAGGAGCGAGGAGAATGATGAAATGTACATACCTTACCGCTGTATTCTAGGGCAAGGTGAGGTCTGAAAGGAAAAGGAAAGGAAAATGGCCCCATTAAACAAATGCACTACCACTTATAATCTGCGGCACTGGAAAATAAAAGCCGTCTATTAAAAATGGATGCCTCTGAATTATCAGATGGAATCTCTGAGCACATTCTCTTTCTATCGCAAAACATAAACACAGTAAATATTTCCAAAGATGGTAACAATACCTGATCTTAATCAAGTGTAGTGACCTGTGCTGTATTGCCAGGTTTCAGTGTTTACAGCAGCATGACGGATCTAAACATGCGCGTGCTGTGATTGGACAGAGACAGCAGGGCTGCGGGTGCTCAGGTGCCTTAAGGAGGAAGTGGAAGCCTTCTATTTTTGCCAGCACTGAATGCGCCTGTCTATTGTCCAAGGTGAATTACAGACAGCATGGTGTATACAGGTTGGTTTACTGACTCGTGCTCTTCCACCACTCTTCTGCTTAGTGCTAAGCTAGGCGAACATGATGTGGCGCACTGAGGATTTGCCAGCTGTTCCTCTCATATCTGCCCTGGAAAAGCAGCCAAGGACAGTCATCACCCTCACACCCTCACGTGTGCCTATAGATGTAGAGCAAGCTCTGTTTAGTGTGACAGATGTCAGCTTCGCTGTTCCAAACCCACACTTCCCTTCAATTAGTAATGGCCAGGTGTCAGATTGCACTGCTTTAGAAGGTCCTTCTCAGGGACATCTGATCGGCAAAGACAGAAAAGCCCTTTGCTGGCCCAAAGCACTTCCTACGACATCACTGAAAGATTTAAGGAGTATTACCACTTCCTGTCTGCAGGAAAGAGAGACCGGGTCTAAAGCTTATGGTGGGGGGAGTAAGGGCTTTTAGGGCTTATCAAAGAGCAGAATCAAATTTCCTACCAGAATCGGTACCACCTCATTGAAGTTTAACTACTGTATGCTCCTTGCATTAATGAAGCACCATGACTCGTCCTCAGCAGAGCAAAACCTTCCACCCTCTGTCACCCTCTCTGGCAATCAGGTTAACTGACCTAATCCCAACAATGACAACAGAGGCACAGAAAATGGGTGCATGCTGCGGCCTAACAAAGTACCCCTGCAACAGGAGACACCAGATCCAGTTAAGATGTTCCTCCTGTAACACTCACATAGAGTGCGGTGTCTCTTTTCTCTACATCTACGGGGAAATTCAACTCGGGCTAAAAAAAACTTGGAGCTGAACTTTATCTAGTTGAAAGAATTTCCACTCCAGAAAAACAAACGTGTGGACGTGTCAGTGGACACGATGCTTACATTTTTTTTTGTCTGTAACCAAAAATGCTCCATTTGTGACAGGGTCAGAGCATTATTAGCTATAATAGATAAAAGTGGGTTTTTAAAACTGTCATGCAAATTTACTCAAGCAAGACAAATACTTAATTTCATTCAGTAAAATATTTATACCAGAATGATCTCTGTCTGATCTTGTAAACTAAGCTGAGAGTTTTACTTTATAAACAAATGAGCTAGTTTTCTGTCATTACAAACTGAGCTGCTGCTTGCAAAATAAAACTGATAACAAGCAATATATTGTTTGCTTTGTTACACCTGAATCAGCACCATTTTCACTTCAGCTCTGTGAAATGATGAAGGGTCAAATGCAACTCAAACATTAACTGTATGCAAAACTGGCAATAAAACAGTCATAAAAGTGGATTTATATAACTATACAGTCACTCATGATGAGCCCACAGAGGATGTAACGCCTCATTAATTATACCACAACAGAAGCTACAGCAGGACACAGTTTTACCTACTGTTTGCTCATGATGCAGAGCTGAGCCAGCCGTTCGAGGTGCTGAGCCTGGGAGGCCTGCTCCGAAAGCTCCTCTGGGGTTGTCCATCCCGCAGAGCCCAGTGTAGCCTCCTCCTGAGGCCCTGTTACACAAACACAGGGCATGGAATCACAGTAAGCCCGCCAACAAACCACTCAGCCTTTCTATCTATCCCTGTCACCTCACTAGTCTTTCCTCTTTTTACCTCCCTACTACTGCACAGAGTTTGAAAAAAAAAAGCCTGAAAAGCCTGGGTATCTGGCTATTAGCCTGTCTGGCACTGCTGCAGACTTTAAGCTTGAACAGCAGAGTGGAGCCAACTGACGACTGGAGACAAGAGAGCAGAGATAAGGGCAGGAGAGAGCAGATAAGGGAGTCAAACAACACACTCACCACGCCCACTGGAACACTGAGACACACACACACACGCACACGGTGACAGACCACAAGCATACAGTATGTACTGTCCACACTAAGCAAACTCTACACACCACACATACGATAATGGAGGTGGAAATGGCTTGTAATCCATGCAGAGAGAAAGTGCAAATAAACTGTTGTAATAGGTAAAGACTTTTGTTTGCGTGACAAAAACCACAGAATGACAATTATGTCAGCTGTCAGCGGGGAAATACAGAGACGGGTACGTTTGAAAATACACTGGGGAGAGGAAGGAAGCTTGTAAGCTGCAGCTACAGCACCAGCTCTGCCCCTGGAGAAGTCCAACATTCAATCTGAGTGAGTGCTGAATCAGGGGCCTTAGTATTCTATAGCGACACACAGCTCCTAATGAGATAGTGCAAAGTGTGGCCATTTGTCTTCTACTATGCCTGTCCCCGACCTCCTCCGCTGTGCCCACGCTACACTGCGCTGCTGCCTCAGCAGCAGACAGAGAGGAAGAGGCAGACGTCTGGAGCAGCAGCAGGTGATGAATGAGCGGCCTTGCTGTGAATGCGCACTTAAAGCTCCACCAGGTATTTTGTAAACAAAGATGGACTTGGGTAAAATGGGATGTCCTTTCATAGATTTTTGGGGTTTTACAGAGAAAAGCATTGTATATATTATTTGCTGGTTAGTTTGTAGTTGCAGGTTACACTCAACTCACTTTGGAAAACTGCCTACTACAAACACAGTCAGCTTCACTGTATGTGGTGCCTTGCTAACAGCCTTAAAATCAAATAAAAAATAAAATTTGATTCCACAACATTGGCCACAATCTACCAAAAGTCAAGAGAAAATAAAACTCTTCTTTTTTTATTTTTCTTGAAGGTTTCCATATAAATAACTATGTCATTTGGTAGTAATTATAAAATTAGTGCCAAATTACACATGTTTTTCTTTTAATTTTTAATTAAAGGAAATTTAAGCCTTCCAAAAATATAAATAAACAAACCAAAAAAAAACAAAAAACAAAAAAAACAAAACATGCACCATCAAAGACATCTTAAATTGCACAATATACAAACAATTTATACAATATATGGATGTATATTCCCAAAAGTATTTACCAATACCGTAATGTCAAAAGTACTTGCCTGTAGTCCCCTGAAGAGCCGTGAGCTCGATCAGTGCCACCTCATAGAACATTTTCTCAGCCTGAATGAACTGGAGGGCCTTCCCATCTGTTTATATGGGTGAAGGATCAGCCTCAGTTGTCAACAGGATTAGTCAGTTGTTGATGTTAAAAACAGCCTCGTTGCCCAGTTCAACATTGCTTTTTTTTTTTTTTTTCTCATCCCTCTTAAGAATGACCCCTTTGGGCAAACACAATGTGCAGTAATCCAAAGCAGTCTGTTGATCTTGAGGTCTGGATTTTGCAACACAGATTTCAACAGCTGGTGTCTGTGCCATTGTTTTTGTACTGTTATCTGCTGTTTGTGGCTTTTTGTTTCAAATGGAGCAACTCTGATGTAAAACAAGTTTGCCGACTCTCACAATATACTTGTATCTGATTACACCTCATATCTCATATCACATTCCTTTTTTTTAATGTCTGGCTTCATCTTTTGTTTTGCCTCCTTTTGATAGACCTGAATACCACTTTTGTTTCCATGAAAAGACTGTCTATTTAAAGCATCCTAAAAATAGAGGCTGTTCACTTTGTCAAAAGCATTTTGCGTACGTAGTGTCCATCCCACTGTAAAATGACACCACTGATGCTTGTCAGGTGAATTTAAAGACCAATGGGACGGAGAATGCTTAAAATAAACACAGCCCTGCCTGTCTAAATGTCCTACTTAACAACAGATCTCTCAAGTGTAAAACACTATAAATTCCATTCTAGGTATTTCGGTTTTGATGATCACACTACTTTCCAATTACACTTTAATATAGCTACATTTTTTATACTGAGGTTGGAAAGATGGATAATAGTTTCCCACTCTCAAAGAACAGTTAAGCTTGGATCTGAAAACCACAGCAGCTGGTTTCCTTCATTTTGTCACCAGGAGAATAATGTCAGCACTCCATACTACTGAGGGAACAAAACAAGCGAGCCGCACATCCACCAGGAAACCAGGACCCAGTTAAAATCCAACTGTATGCATGGTCCTCTACAAAAGGAAAGGACAGTTTTCATACAGAAAGGTAAAAGATAGAAAAATGTTTACAGCTGATGAGTGCCCCAAGATACCATAATATAAGATGGATGGTGATGGGTGGATGTTGAAAAGCTATTAGTGATGATGCAGATGTACATCTGAATAATTTAATGTACAGTACATTAAAAGATGACATAGCAACCCGTCATTAAAACCCAGCATTTTTAATAACAAATCTCCTTTGATGATATTATAATTGCACACAATAACACAAATGTGGTAACAATGTTTTGGATGAATAGAAATTAATTATACGTGTCCCAGCTCCTGGGAGTCACCTGGCAGTGGGAAGTAAGGTGAGTATGAGGTGGACCATCTGGGCGGGAGGATTAAGGGAATGGCCTTCATCAAAGGTCAGAGCACTACTTCTGCCTGCTATTCTTAGCCTGGCTGGACCACAGCAACGCCACGGCAGGAACCTCACACAATACTCTCCAGGGAATGGGCTCCATTCTACTCATCGCCACACACATAAACACACACAAACCAACCACCCATGAGCTGGCAATTGGACTGCACTCCAAAACTCGACAAGAACTTGCATTAACACTGGCGACTTCAAAGGCATATCTGATCACACGTGCTGCATAACCTCTCCTAGAGTGCACAGAAATAACCTCATGACGTTCACTCTCAACTCCTCCCAGCAGGATTCTGGGATTTCCTGTAGAGTTTAATGTGATCGTACTATATTGATTGGCTTGTGTTCTTAAGCTACTTGTGACTGTCTACTACTAATTTCAATATTGCATATCCACTCAAAATGTAAAAACAGGATATGCACATTTTTTTAATCTGATATTCCCTTTTATATGAGATTAAAGTCAATTTGTCCAGGTCAGTATACTTTCCAAGAAACATGTATCAGCAAACACTCAGCAGCCAAAAGAGCTTTTGGCTTTGGACAAAGGTCACTTGTGCATACTGCCAGCTCTGATAACAATACATCAAACCGTAAGCGGTCATGGCACTGCCGCTATCACAATCGACTGCACCTAACATAGTATATTTGTCTGGAATAAAGCCAGTACACCAGGGTGAAATTAGGCTACTCTGCATATGGAGATTGAGCCTCGTTTACTAATCATGGATTTGGTTAGACTCTGATACAGCATGTGAGGAGACACTGTAAATGCTGCTGTTGTTGTAAACGTTCCTGTGAAACAGCAAGGTTCCCACATCCTGCTCCCGGTTTGAGCTCGATGACCCTTCACCTCGCTCCTCGAAGGACCATCGCAAAAACCACAACATCACTGCCCCTGCTCTGATGATGCACATGAGAAATACTGAGAAAACCGAACGAACTGTTGGATACATTTTACTGGAAAATGACCAAATCTTTTCACACAGCATACCAATCATTAACAGACAAATACTCTAAGGGCTTTTAACCCACACTGATCGGATTTATTTACACATTAAATTATATTCTTGCTCTGTTCTTTGTGTTATATCTCCTTTTTTCCGCATTTCTGATTATTCCTCTCTGCTACTGACCCACTACACAGTGTAAGATCTGGTTACATTCTTATGGCTGTAATGTTACACTATAGGTAAAAGAATAAAACATGGTAACTCTACCATACGTAACGTTTGACACAACATGACACCATTACTATTGATGATGTTATGTAATAAAGAACTGTATGTCAAAAGATTTAACCCTGTCATGGTGGATGACCCTCTTAAGTAGCAACCCTTTCATTCTGAGAGGGGCCAACTCTGATGGCTATTGATGAAGCTCAGCTCAGCAAATTGACCTGTTTTGGAAAATGGACAGTGAGGGGTAGAACCTTGCTGAGGTAGATAACCTGAGCTGGCAAGTTAAGTGTTGGAGTGTCTCAGTAACGGGGAGAGGAGCCATGGAGGTAATATATCCTGAAACGTAACACCTCTCTATTATCTCTAGTGTATGTCCTATACTGCTATAGTTTATAGAAGCAGTGAGGTGGCGATGCACAGGCTAGTTGGTGCAGATACAGGTTAATTAGTGCTCTCTCTCTCTCTCTGTTGTGAAGAGATAAGAGCTTACAAATCCTCTTAAGAGACAGACACACAGCCTGAATGACACACAAAACATGTGGCATTCTGGGACAAATGTGTTATTATGAACTCGCCCAAAGACATCCACTCATCCCTCTCGGTTTATGCTGCTTTCTATAATGGGTCTACATCCTCCATTGTGCTAGAGTTTCTCCACCGACAATCCTTTACACGTTCACCTCACAGAAATGGAATGCTAGTTTTATAGTTAGCCGCTTGCTAACGCTTGTGGGATGGTGAAAGTAAAAGTGTCAGACATGTGATGGTGAGCAGAGACCGATTGTCCCTGATTTTGTGAGTAAAGGATACAATTCTTTTCAGTGATGAAGAGCTCTGCAATCTGTGAAGCACAAAAAAACAACCAAGGGACATGATTAAATATTAAATAATTCATTTCCAACATGTTTCCCTTGTGTGTGTGTGTGTGTGTGTGTGTGTGTGTGTCTGCATGATGTCATGGCCTGTCATAACAAGTAATTCTGCTCTCCTCGCAGCACCTTCAGTCTGGTCAACATCATGCCACACGTTCCAAAGTTCTGGAGTAAAGGCTATGTTTTGACATCAGGGACATTCCTTCGGGCGCGACTAAACAGAATTAAAATTGCAGCCTTGCCTTTGTAGGAGGGCTTTGTAAAGTAGTATGTAATCTGCTAAGACTTTGGCCCGGCTGCACAGTGCCAAAACATTAATGCCCGTGACCTCATAAATAGCAAAACATAGCCCACACACAATGGTACAGACATTAACTGGGTACAAGTGTTTTTAACAATATGATTTGTCTAACAACACTCTGACTGTATTAGTCCTGCATCCAATACCTCATTTAGCAGCATGCAAACTATCACTATCATCCTACTGAGATGGAAATGATCTGACAGTGTCAACACAGGGGCACATGATGGAGTGTGCTGTTAGATTTGACATTGGTGTTAGAGATATCAAGGTTGAATGTGTCCTGTGTGCTGTGGTGTGTGATCATTTATGATGCTCTGAAGGAGAAGTGAGACAAATGTGTCTGTACAGCTGTGCAAATACATGAGACAGCAGATTTTCTGGATGCCTGTAAAGAATATGTACATGCATGTTGGTATGTGTGTGGTAGACAAAGAAAGGTAGCATGTGTGTGTGTTTGTTTGTGTGTGTGCGTGGGTGTGTGTGTGTGTGTGTGTGTGTGTGTCCAGTCCCCATCTATCTCACCTGGTGTAGGCAGTTGGGCAGAGAGGTGAAGCTCTGCACATGGGTCAGTCCCAACAGGCAGCTGAGGAAGCAGTGGAGGGCGGCCTGGTACTCCCCCTGCTGCTGGAGCTGCTGTCCCAGCTCAAACAGGCCCTCCCTCCCCCCGTTCAGCATCCCCAGTCCCAGCCAGAGCCAGCACTGCCTCCCATCAGAGCTCCACCGGCTGAGGACAAACGTTCCTCTCTTCGCCACTCCACTGAAGCACCACAGGTAGAAAGAAACAGCCACACACGAAGTGAAAGATAAAAAAAAAAGAAAAAAAAGAAAGAAGAAAAACAAGCAGCTGTTCACATAAACACAGACAGAAAGGTGCTGGAGGATCAGTAAGCAGCACAGCTTCCTCTCAGTCTCGTCTGTGCACAGTAAGTCAAGGACAGGTGGTAAGGAGCAGGCTGAGGGAGCTCCGGCGACTCACACAGAAAAGATCCATTCCCCTCCCTCCTCCCAGGCTGCACCAGGAAAGGAGGACAGAGGAAGTCGGAGAGTATTTGCTCTTTGAGTGGCAGAGCTCTGGACCAATCCCTGCTTTGCTCACGCACAGTAGCTCCACCACAGTGTCTGTAGCACATTGGGTCTCTCTCCAATCCTAGAACAGGGAAACTGCAAAGATGTATGTTTTGATGACAGAAAGCAAATATAGTGTGCACATGTTCTATTATGTAAATCAGTAAATGTAGTATGCAATAAGATTTAAATTTCATCCTGTGGTTTGGCCTAAACCTCCCTGCTGTTGCACATTCACAGAGCAGTGCATTATGTACAGTACATCTAGAGTCTGTGAGAGAATCATTTCAAGTCCTACTGCCCCACTTATGATTTATAAATGAGGAGTGCATAAGAAGCATGCACCGACCAATAAGCAAACCAGAATAAATGCTGTGTGAGCATGCTTCACATTACCACAGAGAAACCCAGCTTTTGTAAATTCTTTGAAACAAACCAGACAGCTCATGCAAATATAGGGTCATTAGGAGCAGCCACTGTACAGTATGAGAGAGAAGTCATTCCTCCCTGTCCAAACAAGGACAACAAATATTTATTCACAAGGAGTGCCTCCGCTGAATGTTGGATCACTTCCCTTCACACTCCGCTAATCAACATTAATGTGAGGCCAATCTGTGCCCGAGGAGAGGGAGAGGGAGAAGAGAAGAAGAGATGTGGCCACAGCACATGATCCATGGATGATCTAGAGGATCATGAATGCATCTTGACTTTGAGAGCAGCGCAGCTCCCCACCCTTGCTCCATTTGAACATGAGTGTGGTAGCTGCAGGAAATGAATGGGGTAACACAGAGCAAATGGGCAGAGTCAGTCTCCATTAATGTCCGATTCACCTAGCTAAGCAAGATGGGATTTTAATGGTTGTGAACGCCAGTGGACAGGGGATCAGAGAGCATTAAACTTGCACTGGCAGGTCAGACTCAGGGAACTGTGAACACTGCTCATTTTGGACTAACAGCATTTAGGACAACCGTGGGACTTGATTATGCTGATGCTGGACACTTTACCCGCCCCCCCATCCACAGGACTGGGAACACAGAAGAGCGATTGTGCTCACTTTACTGTGGTGTCAATAGAGTTGAGTCAGAATACAGCGAGAAAGTAAGCAAATCGTCTGATGTGATGGAGTTGGAGGGGCACTGGCTGACTCTCAGTGTTAAGTCCTAATTGAAAAAGAGTGGGCTCCATCTCCTCATTATAGGCCAGTCAAGCTGAACAGACACACATCAGCTGCGAGGAGACGGCACTGGATGTTCTTGTCTTCATGTTAACAACATCTGACAACAGGCATGCAACAACAGGAGACCTACCCAAGCAGGACTGTAGCCTTTCATGTTGAAAAAGTGTTTACCATATCATGTGGCATGATATAATATCTGATATGATGACAATATGGCAATATGGAGTATAATACAATCACTGTGCTTGACATGTTTGGTTATGATGGGGAGTAAGTAGCATGAAACGGAGCCTTTGTTTGCTGGTGGCCGCATTTTTCTTGGTGGCTCAGCTGCATAGTTTCTGGTGAGGCCAACACATATTGGGAAGTAATTTCATTTTAACCAGTTTACCCAGTTTAACAGTTTTTGTATGTACACCTTAAATATACATTTTCCCACAGAAAAACAAAAAGCTTAATAACCTGTGAATTTACTCCCAATTTAAGTATTCTCTACTCTGCTATTATGCTTTTTAAAACCGAACGCTTACTTGGTATGCAGATAAAACTATGTAAAAACAATGGGAAACACTAATATATCGAGGATGATACAGAACATAGAATAAATGCATGTTAGAATACACCTCACACTGTGGCTGTCAACCTTCTGTAGCCCACGCCACATGCTATTGCTACTGTAACTTTAATACTTTAATCATTTGATCATTTTTCTGATCAGTTAGTGAAACTACTTGGAAGATTGCTGCTAGGCCTTGCACCAAAGTACACTTTCAGTCATTCTGTTCTTTATTTCTCATGGAAAGCCCCTGCAAAAAAAAAAAAAAAAAAAAAGCCTTTTCACAGAGGACATTTCCACATGTCCCAGTAGGAAAACAGAAGTGTAAATAATAAAATTAACCAAGTATGAATTCCATTTAGCTGCTTCATTTTCCTGGTCCTGGTATTGTGCAGGCTGGCTGATTGCCCCACTGTCATGGCTTACTGGAGCACTGGAATACATCTGAGCCATTATTAATGTTATTAGTAAAATCTTTGCTTTTCCTACTACGACAAGTGAAAATGTCTGCTGTGAAAAAAGCCTTTGCACCAGTAGCTGCAGCCTTGTATATCAGACATTTTAGAACTCAGCAGTGGTGAAGAGTTGCATTTTGGCAACGGCTGTCTGGTTTTCTAACATTATGATATAAAAGTTTAGTCTGGAGGATTGACTTATTTGACTTGCTGGCACCACAAGGCTGTAGATCATTTGCTCATACCCTCCTCCAAACACCTCTTTGTGCATATACTGGCAATCATTTTGACAAAGATATTGACTGATGTTCACAATTCTACATCGCAAGAATGGAAATCTACCTGTAATTGGAATATTGATTGCCTGTCTTGTGAAGTTGGTAGACAAATACATCAGTATGATCAGTAAACACTGTCCGCGGCAACTGTTTCCAAGGAAGCCAATACACCAGACTAATGTAAATGAATGGTGAGCAGGCCCTGCAACAGAATGCAAAGTAGAACGAAGCATTACCTTTCGCAGACATAAATCTAACATCGGCTGGTTATTGCAGTGCAGTAAACCTCAATATATTCAATTAGTGTGAATGTTTTGTGTAATCTATATTTACAGTGTTCTGCCATGAGTACATTTTGAGCCGATGCAAATATCACTGTAAACCATCACTAAATAAGTACATAACTAGATATGAAGCAACTACAAAACATCTGAATGTTACAGAAACTGTAGTTTTCCTGTAATTTTCTGATTAAAATCAAACATGGCCTTCACCATTATTCTGAAAAGCTCAACAACTCCAGTTTACAGAAAGTCTGACTATGTGGATATTTGGGCGTCCTCCTCTTGACTTACCATAAGGTCATAAATCTTAGATGATTTAATAAACCATTTGTTAGAATCATGCATTTTGCATTGTCCAGCAGGTTTGCAGAGGAACATTGCTTCTCTTGTGTCCTCGTGTCATTTCACGACACTGCGCATGGCCCTACATCAGCATATACTATTTATATTTTCTGCATTGTGCACATACAGCCACTCTATGCAGTTTTACTGTAGCCTAGAGGCCTTTGGTATGGAATATTCTACTCTGTGTGAGTGACAGCAGCTACGTCCCTCGCTACAGTGCGCCAGCTCCAATGATGTGAAGAAAGAAATCAAGTATTCTATTTGATATACAGCAACATAGTGATCCTGCAAGACTGCGTCAAGGTATACTCATGTAGAAGTTTGTGAAAAAAAAAACCCATATGTGCTGCTACACCCAGGAAACCTGGCGCCATTGTTAAGCCATCCATACTGTATGTCTGCGTTTTGGATGTTGGAGCCTGTAGTCTTGGCCCACAGTTTAAACCCCTCCACTCTCCTGCTGGTGCAGCTGCATCCCTCAAAGATTCAGGCTCTGGCAGTTTAATAAGCTTGGACCTCACACCCCCAGCTACTGAGAGGCAGTTTATGACCTCCATGTAATCAGCAGTAAATGCTGCCACCATCTGTCTCTTTTTACTCAATTATCTGACCCAGTGACTTTTACTGAACACTGTCCAGGTAAACACAGTGATGCAAATCTCCCTGCTAAGATGATGACACATCTATACATCATCCAACATGCTTTATGATTTTGTTTTTGGTCAGTTCTCATCCCAGCAGAGCTTTGAAATAAATGCTGTCCTTCAGTATTGAGCAGAAAACTCTTACAGTATCAATCACCATAGATTTTATGCAGTTCAAGCTGTGAAGGTGTTATTACATCAGTCCTCATTACTGTTTTTATTGTGAAATAATGGTCACATGTCGTATGCACTACACACTCAACATGACTAACACTAGCTAGAGCTTCATTTAAAAGTCCTTCATGAAAACTGCCACTTAACTTTATAATGATTCATCACTGTCACAGTGTATTAAAATCATTAAGAAGGTTGATTGGGGGAATGCCTTATATAGCATCTCTGCTTGACTTATTATCTTTTACTCCACTCTGGCACCCCCTCATGGACAATCCATGGATGTTAAACAGTCTGAGTCAATAAACCTTTGCAAAGCTGAGTGCAGCAGTTCGTGTTGTCATTGTGAAACAGATTCCATGTACAGGATATACAAGTCATTCAAGCGGGTTTCACTGTGGAATGAGGTTTTGCTTTTAGTGTGACACAGCCACAAGCATGAGGGAAAGATTAATACATAGATATATAAATTAGATAGTTTAATATAAAAAAAATAGCATGACTGTCCACAAAAATAAAGGCATCAACTCTCTGTAACAGAAATTGAACATTGCAGTATTTGTGCTGATTGATGCTGACATAAGGCAGAAATACTACATCTTTATTCATGAATGGTTTTGCAACAGCCTGTCAAGATGCCACAAAGATCTGCCTGAGTGAACGAGTAAATAAATCTGCGTAAATCAGGTAAAAATGTAATCACCTGAGAGAAGTGATTGATGCTATAAATCCTTATAGGCCCACATGTCTCGTGGCCGTCCTCATTCACTCAGAGTACAGGGCCATCTGTCGGCAAAAAGAGAGTCAGGATTTGTTAGCCTACGTTACGTGGGCAGTTAGCTAAGAGACAACATCAAGTATCAGAAGACAGAATTTACTTCATACTGTTAAATTGATCTGATAATGGCATACTGTAAGTTACTTATGACAGCCACTCAGATGTAACTGCGGGCTATTTGAGATCGTCACCTACTCCCACACATTCATTGACACTCCCGGATCTATTGCATTTATGAGCAGGCTTCTTTTTCTGCTTTTGTCTCGGCCCTTTTAAATGCTTACGAGACATCATGTCAGACTCTAAGATAGGAACAGTGACACACTCATGGCTGGCTACTCATCCTAACTTGGATATCATAATGCTTACAGTCACAGGATATCTGCTAGACCTCACTAACACAACCCTTAACACCACTTTACACTGCGTGGTCCTACTGCGCACAGGATTATTACAAAAAACACCTGGGCTTCTTTTGTTTGCTATTTCTCCTCAAGAGGGAGGGAGATCATGAGAAAACCAAGGAGGAAAAAAAGATATTAAAAGATCCCAGGTAAACTGTATTATAAAACTATAAAGAATACATACACTCAAAAAATCAGCGGGGTTAAGACTCAAAAAATCAGCTTGGTTAAGAAATAACCCAACCTTAACCCCACCGCTCGGTAACTATGGGACAGAACACGTGCTGGGTTGGTTTGACCCAACCTGGTGAGTGAAATTAACTGTATAGCTGGCTTATATATTACCCATACGCTAGGTTACTTCCAGATGCCTTGATACTTTTATATTTAATAATAATAACAACAATAATAACAGCAACAATGCAACAGAGATGGAGATGGAGGTAGACAACATTAAGGACAGAGAAGCAGAGAGGCAGAGGAGGCATAACCTATAACAGTGAGGATTCTGGAGTAAAGACTGGACATTGTGAATCCAAAAATGGCTTAAACTAGACGAGGGCAAACGGCAAAGTTATATTTAACAACTTATGCCATGTTAGAAAAGTCTAAAATACAGTCTCATTTCAAAATTATCTAAACTGTCTTTCAATTGTTATTTCTATTATTATGTATTATGACAATACAAGCTAAAATGCACTCAGCCAATCAGTCTTGGAGGCAATTGTGTCCTGCACAATTTATTGTCTGATGCCCAGCTAACAGTCTTCTCAGGGTTAAATTTTAGGATGTTAATGTCTTACGCCCACGGTATCAACTCACATGAGGTTGCCATGCCAACTGATATCAGTGTAGTCAAGATTCTTTATGGTTGTGAAACAGGTCACTGGGTTAATGTCTGAGAGAAATTCAAAATAGACTGCATGCCACCTGTCAATAAAGCTCAAGTGTTAACAAGACACCTGCAGCCTTCCATGCCTTGATGCTGCTCTTCATTTCATCATTTCCTGTGTGATCATGCAGGTGTGGAGCGGTTGCGTTTGGATTGTTTCTTCCCTTCAGGGTCACTGACTGGAAAAATAATGATGAGATCTGGGAGGCTTTTAAAACAACACTAAAACCCAGTGATTTCTGCAGTGTGAGCCAAGGACGAACAGACAGCTTCAGTCAGCAGAGCACTCTGTCCCGGAGTGACAAAAGGGTCTAAAGCTGAGTCTGAAATGCACGCACGCATGCACACACACAGTCAATTTCTTTAATTTTGAACTATGCTCGCAGAATGGCAATATTGGTTTGGTTTTGGATTCACCAGTTTGGTCCAGGCTTAAGTATCTAAGCCAGTATTGGATGGATTCGCATGAAATTTTGTATAAACATTCATGATCTCCACAAGGTTTTGGGGATGCAGGTGATCCCGACCTTTCCCTTAATGACACCTGGAGGTTGACATTTATGCTTTTTAGTGAAATGCCCCCCTGAGGATGAAATGTTACAGCCTAAACATTTCATGTAGGACATCAGCAGGTGAAAACTGAATTTCATCTAATGCTTTGCTTAATGACCAAATATATATAAAACCAGTGATATTCTAAGAAGCCTCAGCTGTACTTTGTGTGCAGTGCAATGTTAGCATTCTAATACACTGAACTAAGCTGCTAAACATCCGCATGTCAGCATGCAGTAGCAGCATTTAGCTCAAAGCACAGCTGTGGCTGACTGCCCTCACAGAGCTACTAGCACAGCTGCTACCTCTGGGTGTGTCGCAATTTGTGTACTTATTTGCATCTTCTTTTGTCTTTGTCATGAGAGCTCAGGATCTTTGCAGAAACCATGTTATCGTCACTTTTATTACATACTGGTAAAATGGTAATTTGTAATATTACACTGTTGATCAGGGTAGTAGTGTCTAGTCGACCAACACTATCAGGCAAAACAGCACTCTGATAACAAATCCTGCTTTTTAATGTAACACTCAGGAATCCTTAATTTGATCTGTTCATCCTGCCTGAACTCATATCACAAAAACAGGCACAAACATGTCTCGTGTTTAAAGCAATGCCAGTGATGAAATGAAAGGTGAGGCGTTCTCACATTCAGTGATCCACAGACACGACCATGACTGAGAGGTGTGCTGCCTCGGGAGGAGCTACTGTATGGTCAGTGTCACGGTCAATCAACCACTGATATAGGCTTCAGAGACTCACACTTCACTTTATGATAACTCCATGAGGAGGGGTGGGTTATTATGGAAGGGCAGAGAGGGCCAATGGCCAGCAGGGACTGGCCACACGCAGTAAATGTTTATGTGTCATTATTTATCCTCCAAGAAAAGCTCTCCACTTCTTCTCTCTTTTTATTTTGGTCCTTTCAAAACCGGGATAAGAGGCTTTTAAATTTAATTGGTTGGAAAATCTGGTCGTTTTGTTTTTGGTGGCGAACTGGTGCTACTGTACATACTTAATCTTGGGAATTTCCAGCCGTTTTACATGCGAGTGGTTTGGAGAGAGTCAGGGAAATTGGCTCATCGCTCCGTAGAGCTGTGAGATTTCTGTTGATGACATTTCCATTAACAACAGGACATAATACGTTTATAGATCCCTGTTTGCTTGGTCCTTTAATTTCTCCCTCTGCAACATAGTTTCTAACAGCTGTGTGGGCGTGAGGAGGGCGGACTTTATAGATTGTCCATACAGTGGATCTACAGGCAGTAAATTGTGCTGACAAAGCGGTAAGGTAGGCTGAGGTAGAAAACTACATCTCATGGTGACTTACAGAACACACAGTGCTTAATTAAGATGGCACAGCGGTGTGACAGCGGTACAGTAAGATACTGGTAATGATGTACACTCTGGGAATTTAGTAATCGTATATGCTGCACTCTTGAACCCTACATTTGATGTACTCATGACATTTTCAGATAATGATAATGGCCTGATGAGGTCATTGTAAAAATTGATTTTCTAAATCTATAGAGGAAAAAGAAGAAAATCACTAATGAAAGATATTGCAGCCAGACTTCCTGTTTCTGTGTTACAGCCCAGATTTCAGCTGTGCTAGTGTTAACAGACAGCTCCGGCCACATGATGTCCATTAATTGTCGGTGAATTACATTAAATTCTGTATGACCAGGTCTGCTTACTGAGTGTAATTGGATTTGTGAGGTCCCGATGATGTGCTCCTCTCATGGCGAGAGATTTTTGAATTTTTGTTGAGAGAGTGAAGCTCTTGAGTCAATGATATCATTATTATAATGACCTAAATAAAAAGTTGCCAAAATTTGTAACCTTGAAATTTACAGACTTTATAGACTGAGATAAGGTTTTATTTACATCTCTAACAAAAAAACATAAATCAAATCAAACAAATGAAATAAAGCCTGCAAAGAGGCTATGGTTGAAATATAGTTTTAGTCACAAAAAATACATTCATGTAACAGGAAGTGTGTTCTTTGCTGATGTAGATCTGATTGCTGTCCAACTGTAGCATCTTCATAAATTATAATTACACATTGTCACCTCTAAATCAAAATCCAATTTAAGATGCATGCAAGGGAGCAGAGGCACTTGTTATAGTTTTTAGGATCATTAGAAGTGAAAGGGACTCATCCCCAGTGGAAACTACACCCTGCAACAGACAGACAATGTCCCTTTGGTCGCTGAATGGATGGAGGTGGTGTTTTTTAACCCTCTTTCAATTGTTACAATAGAAAAGCTGTAGCATCCCTAGAAGTGGACAGCAACATCTGCCCTGTGATGATTACACAATAATAATTACATTGGTCACCAGAAGCCAAGAGCTACTGAACTGTTTATTTACGGAGTCATCAACCTCTGGACAATTTCATCATGGGAAATAAACAACCAGGGTCACGTCCTTCACTAGGGAAATACGTCAACTTGTCTGTGAGGCACCACGTTAATAAAACATTCTGGCACAGAGACATAAAACTCAAATATTAGGTGCACACTCACACACACTCGAACGAGGTTTAGACTACATTTAGCTCCAGTTAAACCATCTCAAATCAATGTAAAATAGCAGAATGAGACGTTTGTGCTGACATTTCAGTGCACCTAATTAACTGAATCCAGCTGGGATGGCAGCTTCGACATAATTTGGATTTTAATTTAAGCGAGAAAGAGCTAGAAATCTCTGAATGTGCATACTGTGTACAAGGAGCTTGACATCAAAGAAAATGTTCTATACAAATAAAAGGAAATAAAATAATAAAAAAAATCTGAAATATGATCAAAAGGAAATAAAGGAAGACAATAAATAGTCTGCCACACTAAATGCAAAAATGCATTTGACCCATATATATACATTCTGTAAAAAAAAAAAATGCACCTGATCCACATTACATGTCTTTTCAGGAAGCAAAACTAAACATGCACCATGGGACTAAACACATCCTGTTAATGTTGTACCAGCACTGTGACACTGGTTTCTAGCTCACCCCATGGTAACTCCCACTTCTTCACCACCAGTGTTGTATGTTTTGATGCATGAATCAGGAGATGGATTAAAATAAAACCTGAGTATAATTGCTTGTCTACGAAATGAATCATGGCGTTTATTCAAAAGAATGACGGGCATGATCGGCATGCCGATTTATAGCACATCCTTTCGTTTTGTGCAAGTAATTGAGTTGAATCTAAGTCACGCTCCATCCCTCCACACAAACTCCCTTCTTTAAGAATGGTGTTTTAACTGTTTTCATCTGGCTGTGTCACCCGTAAAGCATGTCCACTGAGGACGCTGTGTGGGGGGCCTCATGGGAAATCTACTAGTTTGTTTGGCGGGAAACAGGAGGCGTAAACAAATGGAAGGCGGTGGGGGATTTACTGCTTCCTGATGCATACATCTCCATGGTGGGACAATCCCACCTGCTCAGCCATGGCTCATTCTGACAGGCTGCGAAGAGGCAGTCAGAGAAACTAACTGCTGCTCCTGTGAGTGTTAGGAAGAACTGCTGCTCTTCTGTTATACAATACTGAGGTAAAATGTACTAAAACTGCAGAATTACCTTCCCTGCCGTAAATTCAACTGAAGCCAAACATGTGACGGGCTGTAAACAGCTGGTAGTGGATTTGTGTCTGCTATAAAGGTTCAAATAAATAGCCACAACTGCCCTGAAGTCTGTTTAATGTGTATTTTTGGGGACATTCTTCATGATAACAAGTAAGCTAGTCTTTTCAATCAGTTGGCCGTGATGCATAGCAGTAATTCGGTTTTAATGCAGCTCAGGAACCTTAACATGTCAATCCCTCCTTCGCTCCCATCATCCCTGTCACTCTCCAGTCACGTAATAATAAAACAAACATGCCTGTCTCTCCAGTTAAAACAGTTGTATATATTTTATAAGTTCAGAGGACACTCGAAAACACGATACCTCAGTATTTTAAAAGACTGTGCAAAAATTCAGGAACAAGAATATGAGTTCTCTGACATATTGTTTTAATGGGTGACTTATTTGAGGGGACTGATATCTTCAGTTGTGAGTGTAACTATTTACAGTTTGGATCTAAAATTGTATTCATTTGTTTTATGAGTGACAGTACAAATTGACAAAATATTATTTCACTATTTATCAGCAACTGTCAGCTGTTGTTTTGGGAATAACAAGTGTATTTTTTGCAAAGCATGTAATGTTTTAATGCCGCAGCTGAACAGGTCAGCACATACACCGTGGACCCATCTGGACACTAGTTATATCTCAACTATAAAACAAAGCATCTAACATCAAACTACATGACTACATACTGTATAATATGCATTCTGTTGCACATTACATTAGTATGCAACCGCTGATGCATTTATTTTTTTTATTGCAGGTCCCCTTGACTATAAAGCTAGGGTATTGCATTACATCTAAAATAGTAGGCAGTGTTTTACTGTGAGCTAATAAAAGGCAAAATTCATCAGCAAACGCTTGACAGTTTCCCCTCCAGGAGAAATGCAGTGAGCATATTGTAAAAATCCATGATAATTATCTTGCAATATTGGTTTTATTACTGGAGGATGTATCCCAACCGCATGCTGCTTTCTGGTATAATTTCAATGCTTCACTGCCATATCATGAAGGGAGGATTACACCCAGGAAGCAAACAGACAAAACCAACAAAAGACCAGTCTAGACCTACAATGTATGGCATTGTTTACAGTACAGAAAAGCATGAACTCATAACAATGTAAGCATTACCGTCATTGTTATTGTGATTCGGTATGAAGTATTATGTTCCGACAATCTGACACATACCTCCCTTTCCTGCTATTTCCTAACTAAATGACTTTGAATTGGCCATATCCTCGAAAAGTCACAGCTGTGGGTTGACATTGTATATTCAGTCACAACAATCTCCTCGTTGGAAACAGGGCTCTCCAGGAAATCTCCTCTCAGGTTCAATTGTGCTGTTGTTGTTTGCAGGTTGTAACATGTTGTAATGTTACTGTGATGCTGAGTGAAACATTCAAACCCAGGACATAAGAAATGATGGTCTTTTATACCTATTACAAATTCATAATTATAAACCAAACCAAGTTACAGCCATGCTTTATGAGGCTGTAGTTAGGCAAAGTGGTGCCTTGAGGCAGATAGGGTTAGGGGTAAGATTAGCATTAACATGCTAACATGCACCCAGTGACAATGCTAACATGCTGATAATTAGCAAGTATAATGTTTATCATGTTCTCCAACTTAGTTTAGCATGCTATCATTGGATTATTAGCTCGATTATTATTAACACAAACATATGAGGCTGATGATGGCACCAAGGGGAAGGTCAGAGGATCATCAAAGTTATTATAACACATTTTCTGCAAACAACGAATGTCTGTACAAAAAGGTCGTCCACAAAAGTGTCCCAGTTCATCTAGTGGATGTTGACTTCACAGGGTAAGTGAACACTTTAACCTGCTGGTGGCATTAGATGCAAAGTCAGTGGATCAGTCATCAGTCATGAGGATTCATCCAGTGCTGGGATGTTCAAGTGTTATTTTCCATCAGTATATACCAGGTGTGGGCCTTTGAAGGTTTCATGTATCTCAAGTATTTTGAGTACTGACTGTTGCACATCTTACAGGCCACAAGAGTCGGAGCATACTCACATGAAATGCTGGTGTTGTGTCGAAGTTTGTTCCCCCTTCAGACGGAGCTTCGGGTTAGGTTAAGGGAAAATGCATATCAATGGAACACAGGGTCCAACACAACACCGACACAGCACAGGTATCGGAAGTAAAACAATATCCTTCATAATATTAAGCTGCAGGTTACATAAAGCTGAATTATGAAATCAAGAGGTGTTTTTTCTTAACTTACTGTGATAATGCTGTGTTGATGCTACCTGGAGATGATAAAAGTACTGTTTTTAACACTATTTAGGGTTGTAATGCTTTCATTTACATGGTTGACATTTAACTTGGTAACAAAAGCTAAAAAGGCAGGAGAAGGTGGAAGCTTTTGTCAGTGTTATACTTTAAGAAAATGAGGATATGGCTATTTCCTGGAGACAGTATGTACTAGTGTAAACTTGATTAATATCAAACTTTAGACCAGAGCGGTGGATAAGCTGGCTGATCAACTAACCAACAGACATTTTTATCCACAGAGTGACACCGCTATCATGATGTCCAGGGTTTATCACAAGAGTTTGTACAAGGTTTAAAAAGCTGATCTTACATATTTCTACCTTTTTATACACGGTTTCTTAGGATTGAAACATCTTGTGCACAATTTCTTGTGATTTATTCCTTGTCTCGTGTTGCTGGAGCATCGCAGGGGGAATCATCTCTCAGGCAGCATGTGGTTCACTAAAGCCAAACATTTATCTTTCAAGTCACTTCATGCTTACTTGCCAATATACAGGGGTTTAGTGTGCTTCTTGCCTGATTACCTTCCTGTCAGAAGAGAACGGACCCCACAGGAAGGAAACCTCAGCAGAACCTGCATCTAACCCTCAGTGGACAACATTAGGACTCAATTCCTGATCCTTAGCTTCGATCCCCTTGATACCATCCAACTGTAATGTATGTAGAAATCTCTGTAGACGATCACACAGTTTGCTGTCAAACCTTTCTTGGGCGTAGACTAAAGACTGTCCATAATCCTGAATGAATTCTGTCAATAACCTCCTCCAGTTGTGTGTGGAGGCCTGTCAACAAAAGAATAAGACATTTTCAGTTTTGTTCTATTCTGTTCTGTTTGTAAGAAATCATGGAGGTGTTTGGTTTCTCTGTGTGAGGCTGTATATCTAATTCAACCATTATTTAATTTTGGCCTTCTGATTTGCAATGATGTCATCATTTAAATTCAATCCTGAAAGGATTGAAAAGGGTAAACCTCACAGTGTGTATGTGGCACAGTGTGGCGCTCTGCCTAGCTAAAAGCAGTCTGCCAGTGCAGTAGGGCATTAGGCCTGTCATAATTGCATCCGCTGTCTGAGGTCGCAGAAGGCCAGCGAGTATCGCTCTGAATGTGTGTTACTGATGGAACCTTGTGGAGTGAGAGGAGCCCATTACTGTGAGTCCCAGACAAGAGTGAAAAATGAAATGGCTTTTCAAAAAGTGGGCTGCTGTAACATTTTGGTGCCATATAGTGGTAGAGTAAGTGTGTCAGTTGCAGGGGGGGGGAGTTGGCGAGGAAGTGGGCAGCTCAACAGGCTCCGGGAAGATGGAACGATATGAGAGCAAGGTGTAATTTCCTGGGAGTTCCCCAGAGAATCCCTCCCCTGGTTGGGAATTGTCACAAATTGTAGATGCTGTCTCTCTCACACACACCAGATCTGTGTTTTGTACCTCTTTTTTTTTTTTTTTACTGAGGGAGTAATTGGCTCCAGCAGCAGCTACAGATGCTGGTGGGAAGAATGGGCAAATAAAACAAATCTAATTGCAAATAAGTTACCTGGTGAGTTCAGTTAGATATTCTCCTTCAGGGTCTCTGAGGGAGGAAAAAATAAGACAAGAGGGAAAAAGGTACACCTACTGTGATACACCCAGTGCTGCACCTGCTGCACCTGTTGGGTTAATTGGATTTTCTGACATTTAGAGAACATAGTGCTGAATTTGATCATTTACATTAGACTGGCATTTTTAAATTCTCAAATTATTTTCCAGGCCTGAAGAGGGCAGACGAGTCTTCTTTAAAACATGGAGGGTGTCAGTCCTTCAAATCCACACTGTGCTTTCCTCAAATGCAAAAACAGACATTTGTTAATTTGTACAACACTAACTCAATCTGATTTCAGAATATATTGGAAAACTGATATAATTTTTTCATTACGGCAGACATCATAAATTATTTAGAAAATATAGCACGTGGCGCTCTACAGCAAAGCTACATACAACTATACATAACAGCATTGCATTCAAATGTATGGGGCTTGGCAAACATACGATCAGATCCATTAGTTCCACCAATGTAACGGTGACAATAGCATGTTAACTGCCCAGCAGGCAACAGCAATCACGTGAAATAGAAGTGTATATCTCTGTGACGTGTGCCATAAAAGGCATCCATCCAAATAAGTGTGTGTGTGTTCAGACAAAAGCCAACACAGTGGCACATGGCTGGAGAGCAGAGAAAACACCTGTCTTCTTATCTTTATGATTCTGCGGCGGTGGTGGCTCTTCCTGTTGGCTGAGGTTTTTTTTCTACAGCAGGAGTTCCCCTCATTCACATCCTTTTGTTTTCTGTACAGGAGAGTTAATGCCAGTGACCGTGTAGTTACCATGTATGAACACATCAATATGGGAACGGTAGGTTTGAGTGTTGAATATGCAGGGATACAAAACCTCCTCACACAATCATGTCCAGAATAATAAAATCTGATCTATAGTTCAATTCATAGTTAGTTTCATGCTATGGAAATAGAAAAAGCCACATTTTTATTGTGAAGGTTGCAGCCTTCATATGCACCAATGGGAGCAATGAACTGCAAGGCTCTACTGGTCATAAACTACAGATTGTGCTGATGACAAAGAGTCTAATAAGGCAATTGGACATCTCTGGAAATCATAGTGGTTCTTTCATTAAGAACATGCTGGAAACAGCAAAAGCAGAAAACGGTCATCTGAAAATGACTGTCCTTTAAAATGAAGGAGACAAGCTACTTAACTCACGAAATAGAGCTTTTATAGAAAATGAGGTTATTATGGAAAACAATATGGTGTAATTTGTGGTGCAGTAATAAGACAGAAATAAACAGTTTTCCCTCTGTAATCACATTTATTTATTGTTAAACCTAGTGGTGTGGGCTAGATGGATGTCATTACTCTGTGGTCACCTGATCCATCGTTCTCACTGTAATAGTCCATAAAATTCTAGTGCAATCATCTCTCTTAGTACAGTAATGTTGCAATGTCTTTGAGAAACAATGGGATGACTCACGCAAGATGATATGTCTTTGGATTCTGCTGTGAGATTGGCTTGTCACAGACAAAATAATGGTGCTGGATGCCACTCCGTCCTCCCTTTCATAGTGGAAATGAAAATGAATCAGGGCAAAAGATAAAAGCTTGACAAGCAAAGCAGTCAATCCTTCAGTTTAACAGCCAGAGAATTCACCACTGAACAAATGAAAGTGGGCTGCTGGGAAGAGAGGAATAGTATTATTGTGGAAGAGGATGGCACTGCGAGAGCTGAGCAGTCTAATGTGTGAGTGAGCCTTTGTTGCCACAGTGCGCTCTCGCACTTACAGAGAGAGAAAGGAAGGAGGTGCGTATATGTGTGTATGGGATTTGAACACTGAGGCGATGTCAGAGTGAGACCCTCCCAGAGAGGCCAGATTTGACCATATAAACCGCCCTGCTTCTCTGAAGTCTGTTGCCCGTCTCTCTGAGGGGGAGCATTATATTATTCACTGCAGCTCAGCGAGCATGTGCAGCGCTGCCTGGCAGTGATGTAGTGACTTATAATCGGTAAGTAACTCTAGCATCAGCATTTCACAGCAGACGTCTTGGTGTCTCTTGGGCCGTTGACCTAATCACTTGAGCTAGCAATGAGCAGACTAATCCATCAATGTGACACCACCGATCCGCCCCATGCCCACTACCTTCACCACACACCTCTACAGACACACCTAGCCTCATTTAGTGGGTGTGGACAGTGAGGCACAGGGACGCCAGGCCAGAGTTACAAGATTTCTGCTTAGGTTGGAACAGAAGCAAAGTGTCAGTGTGGTGGTTTTCACAGTCACAGTCCTCCAAAGTTACAGTGTCCTTCTTGCTAATCAGATCTCCACATCTCTTGTGTGAGGTCCTGCAGGCTCCACTAATCTCATTACAAACCCCCATGTGGAGGAGCTGCAGAGGAGGCCCTCACATGCCACACCTGCTCACACAACAGAGCCCCGCACTCTGATCTAATCAGGTGGTATGCCTATCATTGATTTTCAGCTATAACATTTAGAATAGGATTGAAGTGGATTGAGGCGAGGAGACAGACAGGGCAAATGACAAAAAAAAAAAAAAAAAAAGGAAAAAAAGAAATGGGCTGGAGAGAGACCATCCACATGGAAATGAGAATGATGTGCGTGACGATGTGAGATCCACGACTTACTGCGTCTGCTGTCTTCTGCGTATCCCCAAGCCGCTGTCCCCAGATAGCAGCACTCAGTATTGAAAAGTTACTTAAAATGTAACAAATACTAAAATGATTTAGCTTTACAAATCCATTGATTTAATATTGAGTCTAAAAGTCTTTTTTCTTAAAACTAATGACAAAATCTGCATGACAGATTGTGATGATTCCATTATAGCCGATGGAAATCAACTACTTTTCTTGTATCATATATTCCTAACAAAGTAATAATTTCTTCAATTATTCAGTTTTTCACTTCAAGTTCAGTAACTTTTAGTTTTTTTTCTTTTGTGAGTGAAACTGCACTTAAATCAGATGAGGTCACTTTGTGATATTATGAAAGCGTATCAAGTGGTCTTGCATATACACAGAGATTTAAATCATGGATAATGGCATATAGAGGAATGATAAGTGCCGATTACATTGTTTGCTGTATTTTGTAAGTCCAGCTCATTATGCTCTCTCACTGTTGATAGTCTTGTATTGTTGATTGGAGGGGGAGACACATAGCAGCTCTATGGGACAATAGGAGGATTAATGGGGAGTCCGTAGGCTGCTGATATGAGGTTCAAAGAGACAGAGGACTGGATCCCTCTCCCAAGGGACGGCTTAATGACAGACATTAAAAATAATTAGGAAAGACAAAACAGTCCTGCTTGAAATGAACCCTCCTGAAATCCAAGACGTGTCCCTCTGTGAGCAGCATTGAGGCTGTTCAATTATGATTATCAGATATGTTACTTCAAACATGATAGAAAATCAGTTTTCATGATGTGGCGTTTACTGTTTAGTATTCAGTGTGAATATCAGCCAAAATAAGGATTTGAGTTAGTAAGATGTTCTTGGTGTTCTGACAGATGCCAGGTATGTTTGCTTGTTGCACATGGCAGTTTTGTAATACCTCTACAAATTTATGGAGAGGAGAGACAGTAATTAGAGAGCAGAATTACCATGCATTGGAGCAATTTTAACCCAGGATATACATCCTGTATTAAATATTCAGCTTAAATCACTGCGTTAAGGAGGATTTAATTTGATTAAACAAGTGCAAAGTACAATACTTAGTATTTTGCATGCTTAGTATTTTCCATGTGGATTTCATTCTGTGATCTTTGACCAGTATGAGTCTATGGATTTTCTTAATCTAATTTCATAATGCGTATCTTGTTACCAAAGATTTAAGGACCCTAGAGTCTCTCCACTATAATAAACAATATATTGTTTTAAGGCTGTATTACACTTAAGCATTTCATCATGGGAATGCTGTTTGAAATGACTAAACTAATTACTTGTTGCATTCTTATCCAATTAACTCTTGGAATTAAGAGCAGTGTAAGAGTATTAATTGATTTTTTAAATCCTACACACTTAATATGAATACTGAATACTAAACGAGTTGGGAAAATCAATAGCTTGTTGCTGAAATGAGACGTGCCTATTGTAATTTCACAGTAAAGGACTCCATAAAAAAAAAAAAAAAAAAAAAAAAAAAAGTAGAGAGTAACTGGAGAAGATGGGCTCAGGGAAGTGATTTGTGTGACTCTCAGAACCATATAATTTATAGGCCGTTGGGGAGTGTTAGTAAGAGTTACATGTCCAGTGGACAGCAGCTTCATATTTCCATAAAGCCTCCTTTCAGATCCCACACTGGGTATGAATGTCAGAGACATCCGTCTGCTCTGCTCTAGGGAGGACTGGGATGCTGCCAGAAGCACAGTGGATCCCTGTTTAAGTCCCGCACCACAGACACGGAGAGAATGGGTGGGGTGGAAACCAGAGAGGGTTCCTCTTCCCCCTCTTGGTCCCAAAAGAAGGGATGTATTGGCACCAGCAAGCTGCAGACCCCCTCAGATAATTAAAAGTGAGGTATAAATCAGTGTGTAAGCAGTAATCACACAAGCTCCTGCCAACTCCCCGCAACGACCATAAATCTAGGAGAAAACAAAGCTTCAGCACTAACAAAGGCTCTGCAATCCCCACTGATCTGGGGGTGGATATGCATTTCATAGAAACCACATTGCCCTTTTATTGCTGAAATAATACATCTGTAATACTGAAGACATGGTTTTATGTTTAAATCGATTTAAATTGATCAAGGCTCCGCGAAAGATGACTTCATACAGGAGTTTTTTCATTAAACTTAATGCTGGTGTTCAAGACTGTGGATTAAGAGCAAATGGTCCTCATGCAATCTTAAGGTCCTTGGCCTGTGTGCGGTATTCTGTATAGAAGAAAACCTTTTCAAAAGAGAAGGTGACACCGTTTCACTTGACATCTTGACAGGAACAAGTAAAGGCTGAATGGAGCTGAAGTCTTGTATTGGTGTGGCGATGGGGAGGTGGTAGCAGAACAAAACATCATGCACCTTATTGATTTGTGGAAAAAAAAGAAAATAGTGAAAAGTGTGAGACATGAAAAAACATTATTGATCCCTACTGAAATCATGCTGATTAAAGTCTGGGCGGAGAGGGAGGTCAATAATGGTTCACCAGTGAACGCATCCTGATGAGGTAAGTGTGAGGTACGACAATGCATTTTATGTGCAAAAAGAAATGATTTGATCTATATTGCTTAGGTACCAGTTCAGGAAAAATGTGCAAAAGTTCCTTTCACATGCATAAAAACTGAATTTCTATAAGATACCACCCCCAAGGCATAATTTCAAAACATGAAAGATGATATCGAGAGCACATAAGATGAGCCTACCATTTCTTTGTTCTTTAATTTTACCTTGTTGCTGAAAGAGAGTCAGGGACAGAGACCTCCAGGGTCAGGATCAAAGCTAGTCTCGTGCACCGAGCAGTCAACTGTAAAACACTATGCCCGAGGACTTATCCAGGCTTATAGTGAAGAAATGACTCCCTCTTGCTTCTGTCATGCAGTGAAATCAAGATGAAAAGCTCCAAACTTCAAAATATTATGAAATAAGATTCAGGGGTTACAGGAAAAATCTGGTGAGAGTTACTAACTGGAAAACAAGGGCCATTAATAAACGAGTGTCTCAAAATGCTGGAAAGATCTTATAATAAATTCCTCTAAAGACTTCTTTTAATAAGCAGCCTGTTTTTGTTTTCAGGCTATAAAACACCTAATCAGATCCATTACTTTATAAACCACACAGCCTGACCTCTAGCATTAAGCAAAGCAGGGGTTTATTACAGCTAAATAGAGAAAAACACATGAAAAACGTCACATCTAAGACCACTGGGCAATAGAGCGAAGATGGATTATAGCTTGTCTGAGCTATTGAAACAAACATGTTGTGTACTTATCCCTCTGCTAATCTGCAGGGATCAAGGCTTGTTACTGAGATTACCTACTAATCAGCACAAAAAGCACAAGCAGATCCAACGGACAATGATATTACTCTCTGGGTGTGTGTGTTCAAACCCCCATGTGATCAATAAGGTTGTAAGCGTGTGTTTAAATCACGCTGCCCTCTGTTCTTGGGTAAACATCCGTGTGAATGGGAAAGACAGCCACGGTATAGTCAGTGTTTTCTCAGTCAGGCCTGCGATTTTAAACAATAATGACTTTTTAATGTGGACCTGTGATTACATTGTCATGGTGAAATATGGCTCTTCTTGACCGCATTGGAAATGAGGGCCTAAACGTGAATTACTACGGCAGCATAGATTACAGCAGTGCGCCAGGTGAGGCAATCTTCATAAATTCAAATCTAATCTTAACAGAGCCAGCAGTGTCAGCCAGTGGAGAAGGACTTTACTGAGGGGAGGCAGAACCAGAGCAGACAATAGCCAGTGCTCAGGCTACTTAAGTCAGCATTCAAGTTAAAATAAGAGACCAAGAAGACAAAACCTTCAAGAGATACAGTAGGTCAACTTTTTTGCAAATACATTTAAAAATGCACGGGTCCGATGAGAAGATCGATACCACTCTCATGTTTAAGTATGAAACTACAGCCAGCAGCCGGTTATCTTAGCTTAGCATAAAGACTGAAAACAGCTAGCCTAGCTCTGTCTGAGGGAAACAACATTTGCCTATCATCACCGCTATGATCGCCTCAGTAATGAGCACCTTATAATTTGTCAAAAAAATAGTTGGGCAGATAACCCCCAGTACCGGAGGATGCTTCCAGTCTTCATGCTATGATAAGCTAACTGGCTCCCAGCTGTAGCTTAATATTTGACTGGTGTAGAACCTCTAACTCTCAGAAAGAAAGCAAATAAGTGAATTTCCTAAAATCAAACTGTATATTCTGTTGTTGAGTCCATAAATCTTTTAACGATCCCTTGTTTCCAATGCAAATACATTTGTCAAGAGTCAAGTACGAGTTTCCGTTGAAGTGATATACACTCTGTATGCCATTTAGATTTATTTTTTTCTTTAAACAAGTACAACCCTAACTGGAAAGACAAGTGTCACTGGAAAGAAGTGGAATTAGCTCAGCGCACTGGCTAACAAACCTGAAGAATATGTATGTATGATTTTAAGGCTGAAAATCAAAGAGCGCTTTTACGTGCACACTGGTATCCTGGTTATTATGATCGGGTTTTTGGAGTATCCTGGTTATGTCTCAGTCCATGCAAACAGCTAATAGTGTTAGAAACTTTAGTAAGACCATATCTCAGTTTTGAGAAACCTGGATACACTAGTACCTGGATTACTCTGATAAACCAGGATACTGTGGCATGTTTGTAAACATCGTATCCAGGTTTCTGAAGCATAGTGGCTGAGATGGTGAGACATCAAGACACACCAGCACACGATCAGAAACCCAGGTTTTTCATGTTCCATGCAAACACCATATCCCGAATATCATCAAAAACAAGGTGAAAACCTGGACACTACACATCTTTGTATTGTTCTGATTTTTTGCTGTGATGGTGAAAGAAGAAAGCTGTGGTCCTTACAGAACATTCAAGATGCACAGCGTGAAGCTCCTCTGTATTCACTATTGATCTGTTTTCAGTAATTGTCCTGTATTATTATTTCTTGTTTCTCTGTCTCGGACATTTGTCAGTCACATTTTATTCTCTCATGAAATGGTGACACAATGGCGTCAGTGAAGTGACAAATCACAGGAATGTGGTGTGGAGCAAGGCAGGGTATCTGTCAGCACCTTGTCAGGGGTTGCTGCCCTGGTTTATCTATCCTCCGCCTGTGACTGCAAGTGATCACAGTTTGATGGCTCAAGCCACGCTCCTCACAAGGACATTTCTTATTCAAGTCACAATGCTGTCATTGACGTTTTAGAGCCTGTGGGGCGCTACGGTGATGATAGCACAGTTCCTATTAGCAGCAAGCATTCTGACATGCTGACAGAATTCTTATCATTATGTTGACACCATCAATATCTCACACCTCCAAGTACAAATCATGTGTGAGGAAGCTCCTAACCTTTGGAATATCGTATTGTTTCTGGCTCTCATCTCCACAGCTTTAATTCTGAGAACCTACTTCTTATTTGGCACCATGAGGAAAATACAAAAATACAGTTGAGGACACTATCATTTCTTTCTGTGAATTTGGAGATTTTAGCTAAACTGAAAAACAGTTTACATCAGTGGTAAAAAAGATTTCACATGGTGTGTTGTTAAAGGGAAATAATATTTTCAGAGTGAATTGGCTAGATTTAAAAGGAATACATTTTTGGAAAAATGCCCATCACCTTCTTGCCAGTAAGTTGTTTATGTTCAGTTTTAGGCTACAGCCAGCAGCTGGTTAGCATAGCTTAGCATAAAGACCAGAAACAGGTGGAAAAAAAGATAACAAAATCTGCCTAAAGCTAACTAATTAACACAATATATATAGTTTGTTGAATTTGTACTTAAACTGGAGTGTAAAAATGACTGCACTTACATATAAAGTGTGAATTAGTGAGCTCTGGATGTGCTGGTTGGCAGATTTAGTTACTTTTAAACAGAGCCAGGCTAACTGTGCTAATTGGCTGCTGGTTGAACCCTTATACAGTGGCATCAGAAAGTGTCCAGACGGCTTCACTTTTTGGACACTTTACTGTGTTGCAGATTTAATTCTAAATGGATAAAATTTTCATTTTAGCCCATCAATTTACATACAATAAACCATAATGACAAAGTGAAGATGTGCTTTTAGTGTTTTTTCTGTTAGCATAAAAGTATTCAGACCCTTTGCTGTGGCACTCCAGATCATGGTAAGGTGCATCTCCTTTTTCTTTCGCAATACTTTTTGACGCCCCCATATTTAATGGATATGAGAGCTGCATTGACCTTGTCAACTAACTCTTGGCAAGAACGTGAGTAAGTGCATTTTCCACAATATCAAATTATCCCTTTAATGGTGCAATGGTTTGCAAAACCCTTATGCAAACCTCCAGGTCAAGTTGCACGACCACAATGACAAAGCGGATATATAAATCATTTTGTATGACAGCATAATTTGACAATTCTCTGTTACAATATTGTTAACATTTTGCCTCTTTGCTCACACTTATAAAATGTAACAAACAATTACAGACGTTATTCGACCGTATCACATCCTATCACATTTTAAAACATATTTAAAAATCAAGGACACTTTTTCCAGATGAGTTGGAAAGACAGCTATGATGCATGCAGCTGTTGCCCCAGATAACCCAGTGTTCTTGGATGAGGAAAGATGAGTAGTGAAGAAGAATGAAGAGAGTAAACTTTTAATTATCCCAAGATTTGTTACTGTGAATGATGCCCTGTGGTGTCGCACATAAGCCTATTGTTAAAATTCAGGCTTCTGCCTTAAAAATACTAACCTCTTGGAATTGTTTCTACTTGGCTGGTGCTGCTAATTGAATAAAGTCTAAATGCGCTGCATTCCCCTAAGAAGGTATATCTATTATAAATTACCCTTTGCTCCACTGATACATCATACATTAACCTTTGCCAGCTGACAAGTCATTAACTGGCCTTGTTAACTGAGATACATCGGCAGTCAGAGGTGCATTTACCAACCTTTAAATTCCAATATAACTTCACCTCCTTAAGGGTCTGTCTCAGTGATCTCACCAGGGGCTGGACTCGTAAGAAATGAAAATAGTTGGGGGATTTTTGGCACTTTCATTGGCCTCTGGACTAAAGCTTATATTTCTGCATCCCTTCACTCGATGACAGTGACACGGTAAAAGGTCAAAGCCCCTGAGCGTATCACCAAGCTGGCAGAGGAATTAGTGGCCTGCTGAAAACCTGCAGCACCAGCTTTCATGGCTCAATGCTCTCTTCCCATGTTCTCCCCAAGCAAACAAATACATTTGCATGTCATTCCCACCCTGCTGATGTGCCCTGGACAGAAATCACAGAACAAAAGAGATTATACAAGGGTGAGACGCAGCATTATCAGTTGTGCACATGTGTGTATAGTTAAGACAAAAGGAGAAATTGGAAAGACCCTAAAATAGGTCTGGTAATAAGTGAATCTGGGACTTTAACATGTGCACTTTACAGAATCACACCTAAGTGCTCCTTCTCTCCATGTTGAGGTATATTGGAGGGAAGCATTTTGAGAATAGAGAATAGGGAATAAAGAGCAGTTGAGTGAAAATGCATCTCGTCTGAATCCCTGAAGCCCTCGTATTGCAGCCATTATCCTTCTTGTGTATGATTCTCTGATGCCTCATATGCTCTGGTAAAGTGCTCCTCTCATTAAAAAACAATGTGATATCTCCAATTTCTAATTAAATAGGACATTATCTCAAAGACAAGCTGGAGCGGAATGAGGCCCTCAAACGAGTTATGAAAAAGACTAGCTGCTCATGGCCTAATCATGCTTATGTTGATCTCAATGGTGTCTTCGCACTCAGCTGATACTCAGGGATGAAGCGGGGGTTATTACACAACTAATCTATCCAAGAGAATGGTTATGTTTTTTCCAAATTTATTGGTAATTTGAGAAGTGCTCCTTTGCAGAAGATAAAACCCATGTGGTTTGAGGCATCGAATGGAAAACAAGCGTGGTCTAAAAAGGTCTTTGTTTTCTCCCTGCACTTCAAATGGTTTTCATCTTTACACACTATCATCACACACGAGTGTATTTTTGAAGCTCGACTCATACTTCATTGTTTAAATGGCTCCAGCAGCAGGAAGAATAGCCTGTCATCTTTACTCAGGTCCAGATAAGGCCAAATAATAGGAAGGATGGAGACAAAAAATACCTGTAGCAAAACAGATTAGAGATGAAGAAAAACAAGTGTGATGCACTACAATGCAATGCACAGTATACAGTAGTGTGAATTAGATCTTATAACTAAAATCTACTGGAAATACTCAGAGAAACTAGCCCTTACTGCAGGTTCTCTTCAGGAACATTTGCTGTTCTTATATATTATTGATTTTATCTTTGAGTGTGTGTGTGTGTGTGTGTGTCAGGGATGTTGATGATGTTTTTTTTTTTTTTTTTTCTCTAACACAGCATAGAAGAAGCATCCTGTTGCCACTGTTCTACTGCCCTGACGACAACCAGAGCGCCTCATTGGCCTGAATATTCCTGCGAACATGTGTTTACTGTCAGCTCACATCACGTGCATCGAACATGATGGCTGCGTGTGTGTGTGTGTGTGTGTGTGTGTGTGTGTGTGTGTGTGTCTGCGCAAAAGAAACAAGTGGTAATGGGTTAGATCAGCTGAAATACCAGTTTGGGCAGACTGAGGCTATATTAAGAGGCACAGGTATAACAGTGAGATGTCTATGTTTCCATTCAGTGAGCTCACTGACAGTGGCATAAAAACTGCAACTGATTTAAAAAAATCGTTATATTATATATAATATATCATATCATATTTCCTGCAAGTAAAATGCCTTTTGTTTTTATGGGAAAAAATATATAGTAGAATGTGCCATAAAGAGCTGCTCTTATGTGGTTTAGTGATGTGGAGGGAGCCTGTGTAACCTCCAGTGACATTAAATTGTGCCATCTCGTGTCAGTGGTTTGACACTGTGAAAAGAATAACTACACTAAAAGGCACCTTTCCTGTCGCAGTGCCATGGGCCCAGGCTGGCACCACGCTTCCTGGCCCGCATGCCAGAGATGACAAGGACATAGCCCAGATGACATTTTCTAGCACCAGGGCTGCCTGGACCTGATAAAGACACATAATTACACAGCTCCATTTATCTCTCAGGGTCAATCCCATCTCCACCTGATGATAGTGGGAACTCTCATGCACCGAACCTGAGTTCAATTTCAGATAACATTGTCTCCATCATTTCAGCTCGCTTACTGTAGGTGTGTATTGCAGTGAACCTTAAAATAATGATGACGGAGGGGTTTCACATTGTCTGACTGGCTAACCTCATGAAGGAAGATCAGCAATGTCATCATCCTCGCAATTATTTCTTCTGAGTTCATTTCTCACTGGTCTAAGACCCAGTTACTGGTATTGCTGCACTTTGCACTTCATCCCAAATGTAAATGAAATAATTCAAATGTTTGTCTTTTGTAAACAATGTCTCTTTACTGCATCTGAATTTGGGGGAAAAAAGGGTTTAAAGTTTTTAGGCTGAATGGGAAAATTGTGTAGCTTGACAGGTGGATAAGATGATGTCTTGATGGAAAGATTATTTTTACAAACATGAATAAATAAATAATTTTTTGACATAGAAATGGCCCAACAGCGACACCCTGCCACTGGAAAAACTTCCAAGGAATACAGTATGAAGGGAAAACAGAGTAGCATCCAGCTTCCCATCTAGCATTTGTTAATAATTACATTGAAATCAATATGATTAATATTTCACAATGTAATGTATTTAAATATGTGATTTAACTTAATGACACTAAACTGTGAATTGTGAAAGAGTCAAAAGCTAAGCTAGGCTACTTAGCGGAGACAGTGTAGCTGTTTATTCTTTATGACTTATTATAGCTACTACTCTATTTATGTGGAAACTAAAGTACCAAATGTTTGTCTAAATTGATATATGTTACTGTTATCTCTCTTATGTGGTTTTTAGATGTTTTTTTGTAATTGTGGCATAAAAATGTTACACCAAATATCAAAAAGCTAGATTCTGGTCCGAAATGTTTGACTATGTACGTGTATGTGGTCTGAAAGACTGCTGACTGAAACCTACAGAAATCTAACTCCACCTAAACACTTTCCTTTTGTCAGCACTGGTTCGAATGAGAAGCAATCATAAGCCAATAGTGAATTATTGATAAAACCTAAATTGGTATTGATCGAGTCCAGATGAGGGTGGAAATAGGTGTGACAGGCCCTTTTACACACCATCAAGAGGTGTCACCATCACAGCAGGCTGAAAGCATTTCTAGTCAATCTCTGTGGAGCATGAACAATCAAGTTTCCTCTCAGGTCCCCAAATGTCTACTGGTGTTTCACTGTCTGTCCCTGGAGCAGAGACTTTATGGAACTCTGTGGGGAAGTTGCAGAAGGGAGCAGGATATATCCTCGGCTATATGGGCCTCGATGACTCTCTAAATGTCACAGGTTGAGCTGGAAATATACAGTGAAGGAGAGACTTGGCTCAGTACATCAACCAGGAATCTGATTGATGCAACACATACAGGCTGCTGTGTGTTAAAATTAAAATAAGCCACGGATAAGAAGCTAATGTTTGAGAAAGAAGCTGCTAATTTTCACCTTTAACAATGGACACATCATCTTTAAAGTAATGTACAGCACATAGGTAAGCATGACATGCTTTGCATGAGCAGTAACCTTTAAGTTTCAGAATCATGACCTGGATTGTAAATTTCACCTAAGCTGCAATCTATATTCATGGACCTTTTAAAAAGCCTGTTACACCATTGGAGGCAGGTATTCAAGTCTTATGAACTGAGAGGGTTCAAGATCCCTTCTAAGATTTTTTTTTTTGTTGGGTACAGTGGGAATAGCTGACTAAAGTTTGAATCCAGTTTCAAAGACACACGGAAAACAGAGTAAACTTCTGATGGTGTGTCTGTTAAAGTGCCAGTCAGAAGTGTTTGCTGATATAGCGTCTTTGAACATCCATAAGGTACATTTACCACCTGGTTTCTGTCTCCTGATGAACTGTTATCTCCTCCACACAAACAGGAAGCTCATCCCACACCATCAATTATGCAACAAAGTTTTCCCCCTGATACCAATTCAAAACACCGGAATTTGCTCCAGGTGAGTGGTGGTAGGCATGTGAATGTGCTTGTGTACGTCTTTATGAATATGACTATTCAGAAAATCTGTTCCGGCATGCAGCTATTCAGCACTCATTTTCTAGCTTTTACCAACAGTACTGTGCATTTCCCAAGATGTTTTCTTTTACTACAGAAATATAATGTAAAAAAGCAGACCAAACACTGATCAGGTAAATGCAATAATTTGGCATGCATTGGAAAATGTGCATTAGTAAGACATTCGATCAGTGCATACACCAAATGAAGCAGTCAGCTGCTTTTCACTTAAGAGGAACTAACTTAATCAAAAGTTTTCCGGGGAAACTCAAAAGAAACGACCTTCATTTCCATTCAGCAGCTACCACAGTGTACTTTGTCTAATAGTGACAGTAATATATACAGTATGTCACTGTTCTTCCCCCCCTCTAACACAGCGATGTTTCTACAATGTTTGGTATGACAATAAGGTGAAGTCCTTATTCAAAAGTTTTGAGACAAGGTTACAGAAAACGACGGTGAATAAGATCTTTTGTTTGTGGGTGTCATGTAATGAAAAAAAATAAATCTGAAAGTACTTTTTCCAGTGAAAGGCTGCACATCTACAGTCAGTGCTCATAAATATTGCACATTACTGCAGTATTTGACTTTATTATTGAACAGTACAGAAATTTCTGTATGTCAACACAGGGAAAGAACAAAAGAGAAGCACCATCAACCCGTACAACATTGTCTTCTATTTTCAGACTGAACCTCAGACACATTGTCTCAGCAGCTGCAGTAATGGCTACTGTTACAGCAGATCATGGGTGAATCAGATTGGATTGACAGTGTGAGATCTCAACGTCTGCCTGGAATGAAACGACGGTGGATTACAGTGCTGTCTGTGATAGATTAACAGAAAGTGGAGGTAGACTGCTGCACTTGTGTTCAGGTCTGGGACGGTCAGGTGTGAAATTAAACAGGAAACAGACATGGCCACGGACTGTGCAATACAAAGATGGATCGACCCCACTGCATGTATAATTAATGAAAACATTGCTAGTGTGCAGCGCATCAAATTCAGGTGAAAATGATGAATCAGTGAATTATAAAGCGAGGTATATGATATAATGGCCTGGGTTCATAGTATTAAAAAATACAAATTTGCCTGATGTTGTTATAAAGACAAAACATAAATGCAAAACGTGTATCTATATTCAAGTCAGTTTGATCAACTCTCTGATCCCTGCATTGGAAAATGAGAGAAATTGATTTGCTTATAGCCACTGGTAGCCAGCCCCACAGCGGAGGAAGATAAGGAGGAGAAAATCATGGAAAGGAAACTACATGTAATCTAAAACAAAATGAGGGGGAAGACACAAGTCAGCTGTCAGTAGGAAAACACATTCCCCACAAGCAACAATCACAATCCATATATCATATAGCCGTGAGCCTGTGTGTGTGTGTGCGCATGCATGTCTGTTCATACTGTATGTGTGTGTGTGTGTGTGTGTGTGTGTGTGTGTGTGTGTGTGTGTGTGTGTGTGTGTGCGTGTGTGCGTACCGAAGGGGAGAAATGCAGAGCATACTGAATTATTGAGTTGAATTTTCACGGGCTGAAGGTCAGTGAGCGAGGGGAGAAAACACGCCTGATTAAAAATAGATGTTTTCTTATTGTCTGCCACACCAAGTGCTGAAATATCAAAAACTGCAGGCATGATTATTCCCAGAGTCAACACTATTAAAATCATCTCCCATGAAAGAATAAACATGGACTAATATGAGCACCAAGACTGTAACAAGATCCGGAAATCAGTTTCAGACAAACTGAAGTCCATAAGAATAATACACATGACCAGACTGGCTGATATTACTCCCTAAAAATCTATGATGATTAAGTAATAATTATGATTACAGTCTCCATTAACACATCATAATTGATCTTTAAGAGCCTCTGAGATTTATACATCCTCTGTGCAGTGAAACTTTACTCCAATAACAAAGATTCCTCAACCAGGAGAAATCCATTGTGGACTAATTGGATTATCAGTGGAGAATTACAAAATGATCTCACGGCTTTGCCAGTAGTCCTCTTAATGAGCTCTGTCCTCATAAAGGTAGCGTTGGCCTTCTCTTATGGCCTAATTGATATTTCATTAGAACCTTTTCTATTTATGATTTTAATGGCTTGTCCTATCGCAGTACAAGGCAGGGCTATTCGCAGGACTAGCCGGAGGTTCCTGTTGGATATATACTGTCAGCTTCAATGTGGTTAGGATGGAATCTAATAAAAAGGCGAGAATTTATGCTTTTACCCTTTGGATACTGGTTTACAAGAACATGGAGTCATTAAAGAGATCTAGATACCCCTGTCCTTCAAGAACACACACACACACACACACACACACACACACACACACACACACACACACACACACACACACACACACACAGACATCCATGTACATGTATGGGATGTGCTAAGTGCTGTGCATTTTATTTCCAGATTGTTCACCTGCTGCTGTACACAACTTTAATGCTGTACCTCAAGAGGGGAAGTGACGGTATCAGAGTGTCATGCTACGATCGTTGTGGCCAAAAACGGTAAATGGTATAGTGATGGTCATTAAACTTCCCTGAAATACTGGTATTGGTACTAAGATACATCACAACATGTAAAAGAACTAACATCAATTACACTCAAATTACCATGAAAAAAAAAGCAGGTTGTTCAGAGTTCAAGACAATTGACTGGAAATCAGCTCAGCGTCTGTCTCTTAGATTCTATGCACCCATCCCTGTTTTCATACGTTGTGATTTATGTTGGGTGTCAATAGAACAAAAAAAAAAAATCCTGCTCACTCACTAAAGATAACCTCTACTCATGTTTGGTAAAATGAGTTGAATTTTTTAGTGTACAGGATTATTTGGTTCTTTCACACAGAGTTTATGATCCAAGGCCCCTATAAAACTTTATGGAGTGCGAGAATAGGTGTTACCTGCCTGGTGTTAATAGTTAAACTAACTCAGTGCATCAACTAGCTAATTTTAGTATAGCAAGTCACGGCCAGTATGGTCAGTTTCACTAAAGGCATAAGGCATTTCCTTCTGGCTAATTGCTGCCAGTGGCTGTAATCACGGGTATTGATGGTATTAGAAATTGTTTACATTATATATATCATCAAAAATGGAAAACCAGCACATCTCTAATCTAAAGTGGTTCCCACTTGTTGGGCTTGCCTCATCAACACTTAATTTGCTGTAATGTATCTCCACCCTCATTAGTGGGATCGGCTGGACAAGTGATAGCTCTCCCTGCCAGACATGACACCACCTCCAGCTGCAGACCCCGTCACCTCCTCTGTACAGCTTGATGAATGCTAATGGTGGATGCAGATCGTATATGCTGGAGTGGAGTCAGATATGGTGGTGATCAGAGTGGGGGTTAGTGTGCAATGAAGGGTAACTGTTAAACTAGTTAATAGATTTATTCTGCCAAACGGACACTCCTCTCTCCCCCTCCCCCTGAACCTGTCCTCAGCCCCTGGACCGCTTGACAATTTGTCACACTCCTCTTTCCGTTCTCCTCTAGTCTCATTTGCTCGGTGGACAACAAGATGAAGCGTAATGGCTCCACAGCCGGTTGGGGTAGCTGTGGGTGGCTCTTTGACGCTGCAGGCCTCATTAAGTGTTCATCCATGGCAAAAAATCTACAGTACAGTAAGCTCACAAATGTGTAAGAATATACCCCTGCTATTCTCTGTGGCTATTTGTTTTAAAACCTTGACGCATATTGCCTCGCTTCTGACACAGCCAACGGTATCGTGATGCAGTCCATCACCCAGTAACAAGCACGGCACTGAAGAAGCATCATTATAAGCAGAGGCCAGTCTTCCACTGACTTGTGTATAGACGAACCCTTGTTTTGTTTGAACATAAAGACTTATGAGCGTGGTTGCTTACAGAGAGTGTTCACAGCTGCAGTACAGTGGGGAGTAGAGAGCAAGACATGGCACAGTGGATCTGCTCTGATCAAAGGGATGGGACTTTGATGAATGCTGTTCATTAGGCGCACCCGAGTGGGTTTAAGGGAGAGGACTTAGGGACATCAAGGGAAGGAAAACACAGGGAGACATAGAGAAGGAGAGAGGAAGAGAAAATAAGAGATGACATTGGAGGCTAAGATGAGTAATATTGTGCAACAATATGAAAACACATCATCCTTACTGTCAAACTATTTCCAGTGCATCTTTGCACCGGGCTTCCTTTCAGTTTCCTGAGTGGCCACTGGGTGGAGACAGCTGTCTTGTGAGTAAAGCTTCCCTCTGCACAGTGCTTCACTCGCAGCATGAGTCCACACATTAGCCTGACCTGTAGCATTTTCAGTATTAATCTAAAATAAATGGGGTAGTGTGTCAGCGCAGGGAATTATGTGTTAATCCGAGGGAATGAATAATGAGCAGCCATTAAAAAGCACAGCCACTCTGTGGGCAAAACCAACTGCCCTACAAGTCCACCTGACTGATTGTTTTATGGATGGAGGCTGACACACACAAAATGGGGAATGACAGATGAAGTCATCCTCCACTCATTAATATCTAGAACTGGATTATGAGGTTAAAGTCTGCTTCCTCTATCTGTGCTAAAGTGAGGCTCGGCTACAGATGCTTGTGTACAGTATACATGTGTCATTATTGTACAGGGCACGTAAGCTGTAATGACTCAGTGGGGTTCAGAGGCAGATTTCCTGCGACTGTCAGAAGGAAGGAATGCCAAACAACAATCTGCCTCCTGTGTTTGCAGCAATGGTGTACAAATTGATTTGGTATGCTGTCCGCCTACATCTTTGCTGAAAAATATGGAGAGAGAGAACCAGATGTCACATGAAGTTTTCTGAGATACCTGAGATTCAATTCCAGAGATATGAATACCATTTTTGAATCCGGTGCGTGGATATTAAATGGACAGAGAGACAGCAAATGGGGAATCTGTTATTTTAAAATTCTCTGCTCATAGAGGCAGCTGCCATATATTCAATTCGGTTCGAATACAATTCAATTTCACTTTATTTCACCAGGATAATTCACTCAGTCTCTATACCTCTGTCTAGGGAGACCAGGGGCACATATATGAAAAAACAACACTAGGCGCAGGAGGACACAGGACCCAAAACGATTAGAAATATATCAATAGCAATAACAGTCTACATAATAATATGCCGGGACAGATGTATTAATGAGAAGATTCCAGTTTGGAAGTGAAAGCCTGCAGATTAATTTGTTCCTCTGCAGGCTTTTCCAGCTGATGTTAGATACAGTATCAGAATCACATTAAGGCTGCTCTTGAAAAAAAAAAGCATGTTTGACTTTAAGAGGATGTTGCTGCTAAACCCTCAGGCTTACTGGCTTTTAGTTTATTAGTGGTTTGTTGAGTTTAGATTGCAATCTCTTATGTGATAACAAACCAAATGTTACTTTAAACTGCTGCTGCATAAGCACAAAAAAAGAAACAAAAAAAAAACAAAAAACAAAACTTGAACACACGAAGTTGTGAGCCTGTCTCTTCATGATCTTCAAGAATGCATCAAGAGTGCAGGCTTGAGTAAAGGTCGGGGTCGGTGTGAAATGCTTCCTAACATGCTCCTGTTATGTGCTATAGGTGATATTTTACCTCATTATGCGACATTTTCATGAGCTTTCTCTGCCTCAGTTGACTCAAATCAGGAGTGTTAAGCAAACAGAATGACAGGCAATTAGCTTCCCATGACTTCATCTAAATTACGTATCAATTATGTGATAATGAGGAATTAGACACATTCATACGTGATGATGCTAGACGAATTAATGTGGAGCAAGAAGAGGAAGAAGATATCCAAAATGCAGTAAATGTTGAAAAGAGTTATGGTGCAAAACTAATGAAGAGATGCAGAAAACGAATACTCCTTGAAAAAGCAGGCTTTGCACTCTATGGCTCTTGGCTGGTCTTGGGTTTGGGTGTACTGGACTAAGAGATACATTAAGCGTCAAAAAAGCAAGCTGGCTAGTTTTCTTACAGATGATATCATTTGCACCACAAAGCCCCTCTTGCTTTTGCTTTCAAAATGGATCCTTTATATGACAAAAAGGGAGGGCCTGAGCCACCTTCGAAGGATAACTGTGCACCTCTTCATTACTCTTTATACACACAATTAATGAAGGGTCTTTTCTTTTCTCCTTTCTTCTTAAAGGGCATCTCATGAGTGATAAACTCCGGATGCAAAACGGTTTTGAAATCTGCTGAAGTGGTTTGAGGGATGAAGGAGCATGGGGAGGGTGGCTCATAAACTGTGCGGAGAACTAATTTTGGATGCGAGATGAAGACAGCTAGAGCAAGCGGGAGATAGAGACATCAAAGGAAGGAGAAAAAAAAAAAAAAGAAGGAAGCTCTCTGAAAGTAGTTTTTGTCTCGAGATGTACGCTGACACCACTTTCAACCACAAGGCCCGTGTTTGATGTGGGATGGTGAACAAGTGTTCGAACCATGTATGACCCACTCATACCTGACTGCCTCAGATTAAATCCTGATCAGCAGCAGTTACACCAGTCTGCAACTGTCAGTCCATCCACGTCACCGCTAAAACACTGAATTATACCAAACTGTGTATAGCTTTATCTGCTAAATAGAGTTGCTGCATTCATATAATGTGGATGCACCGCACAGACAGTGCACGCATGTGGTCTAATTGCCTAAAGGCCATGCTCAAGGAGCCAAGTCATATGATCTACATCAACCTGACAGCTAATCTGTTCGCTGCATCTGTCTGAAACAGGTATGACAGTCAGCATTCCACTTTAAAGGAAAACTCTGACATTTTGTGTAATACACTTGTTTGTTGTCTTACTCAGAGTTAGATAGGAGGATCGATATCAGTTTCATCTCATTCAGTACAAAGAGAGGTCAGGGACGTGTTTAGCCTATCTCAGCACAAAGACTGCATGCTGGGAAATCAGTTAGTCACGTTCCATCAAAGGAGCCTTACAACAACTTCAAGCAGTCACATTTTCAAGTATACCTAGAATAATATGCAGAGAAATGAATAGAAAAATGCACTGTAGTAACTGACCGACCAACATCTTCTGCAGCTACATAACATTTCACAGGTCCAGGCCTCATAGTGAAGATGTCAAATCTGCAAACTGTTGTAGCTCTGATATTTAAATTTGAGGTGAATCCCTGGTGAATTGGTGACTAGTGCTTGTTAGCCTCTCAGCAATAAGAGACAATGTGTATTTAAATAAGAGTTTTCAAGTTGTGTAAATGAGCTTGATGCTTATTGTACTTAGTAGCTATCTGGTGTAACCCCACTGTTAAATGAACTGTGATCAGAAACACTAGATGTTTAACATATGTGCAGTTCCTGTGCTGTATGAGGAATTTAATGTAACAACATTAAAGGCTTGTTTCTTTATTAATGGAAAACATTATGTGCTACCTGTGTAGTAGTAGTGCCCTTGAATGGTGATCAGATAAAAAAGGCAGTTTTCTGATGCAGCTACAGACTCTACCATTATTGAAGCTTATTCTGCAAATGCAAATCTACAATACACCAGGGAAAATGTTTACGCAGATACCATAATAAAGGAAGCTACTAAATCATGGTGTATGCTGTATACATATGGTAGGGCAAACTAGTTTCAGTGTAATGTACAGTACTGGGCACAAATCTTTCAAATATCTGTCACTTCGTTGGATTAAATTTTACACCAATCAACAGACAGTGTGACATTTTAGCATTTTGTCAGTGGTGATGTGAAATACTGTCACAGGGGTTAATTAAAATAAAAATAAAAAATAAAAAAAAAAACAGGGTTTGAGAGCTGGCAACTGCATTTAGTTTTCATGCTATAAACCATGCAGAGTGCAGCACTGTATATGTTGTCACACAATATTCTAAATAAATCAGTTAACTGCTTGTGACATTACTGATCTCAGAAAGAGGTTAATGTCTCATTCCTTCTTAGGAATTCAAAAACAAATGTTGGGGTTTGCATCACAAACAAATCTTAAATACCTAAACTCAACTTCAAGAACTAATTAATTATAAATACTCAAAATGCTGCCCATCTTGTAAAAGGGAATTGTTAATACATAGACTTCACACATTTATCCCTTGAGAAAAACATGTTTCATGCATGTTCGTTAGACACCAATCTAATATTTTAAAAATGATTCACTGTTACTCCCTCCTTCTTTAAGACGACTTTAGAAGTAGCCCCCCTTCTTTGGCAAAGTTCCTGTATGACTTTGGCAGTTAACACAAATTGAGCACACAGCAGTGTAATTCAGAGCACTGAGTGCTGCATGCCATAGCAGCCACGCAAAGGGACGGGGGGGGGGGGGAGGGGGTCCGTTAGATCCGCAATAAGCCGAATGTATTTGGTTGGCACTAGGCCTTCTAATTCATGATCCAAACATGAAGCCAAGACTCATCTACAGAAGCAGGACACAAGACAGTTGATGACACACACTACTATATATAATACAATGAAGTCACCCTGCTCCATACAAAGATCATGACATGCCACTGTCAGACTATAGCTATGTTAGTATGCATGTTCGGAACCTATTTTTAACCATTTTCTGTTACATGTAAAACATCATTCTTATTTCATTTATGGTTGTAGCCAACATAGTTGTAGCACATATACGTATTAGAAATTAATACAGGTTTATTTGGGATAAGAACACAACAGCATTAGCACAATTATTACTACTGAATCCTCTCACATTAGCAGTGAGATGTCACCATTCCAGAAATTTGGTAGTTAGTACCAGTACTGATGAAATTCCACAATTATCAATATCAAATTTAACATCACAGCAAAAAAACGAAAACAATAGAGGCTGTTGTACTCACAGTATGTTAACACACACACACACATGTGCATGCACATGTGCACACACCTCCAGTGTGCAAGCAGTAGCATTGACTAACAAGGTGACAGCCACATGGTGTGAAATTATTCATTTAAAAGCGTTATATTTTGACAGACTAAACAGTAATGACTGTAGCCAGCTAATGTTGTGAGCAGCATTTCACGACATGAACGTTTTGACACATTATTAATATAAAGTAAATGACTGAAACTCACTCACCCTGAATTCTGTGTACAGAATTGAGCATCTTAGATAAGTTTGAGGTGTTTCCTCCTTTTATTTTGAAATGCTCTGTGCCACTGTTTGCATACTGGCTTCTGGTTGTCTATAACTTGTTCTTGATGATCTGCTTCTAATTCAAAATACCTTCATACACAAGTCTTGCTGTATATTTTTTCCACAAGTGATGGTTGATCCGTTGCTGCACCTGCACTTCCTGCTACCATTCCATGTGTTGTTGTTATTATTTACTGACTGCCTCCTTTTCCAGTTTGATGTCAGACTAGGACATTTATAGGGTTGATATACTGTGCTCATCAGTCCTGGAAGAATTTGGCTACATCTCTTGCACCTTCAGCATCTACGGCACCAATGATACTGTGATAAAACAAAAGCAAGATTCACACACATTTTCAAAATTTTTATATGGACTTGGTACATAATAATGTAGGCTACAACCAAAAGACTAAGTAGTAGCTGGCAGGTGCACCTGTTGACATTTTGATGATTGATGATTGGACTGATTTACTGAGCGCTTTGCAAGTGAATTCCAACTGGTTGGCAGCAACTATGTGGTGAAATGCTGTTTAGCATTCGTTCCCAAGTGGTTAGTATAAAAAAAAAAAACCCACTGTAGCAGAAAGCAGTGCAAGTCGCTACACATTTCCTTGATGAATCCGACCTGGTGAAACTGAGAATTAAGGACTTCTAGCAAAACAGAGACTCTAGAAACATTCCCCAGCATTGTCTAACAAACAAAACACTAACAGAAATGAAAGAAACATGCTACAATCATATAAATATATTGTTTATCTGTGTATCATCCATTAATTCATGAATTAATGTTAATACCATCAAGCTATGCCTGTTAGTATACCAAAGTATTTATGTTGCCCTTGAATTGCAGTAAAAATGGTTACTTCATGTATTAAGGCAAAGATTGAACATTTATGTCTAGTGAGGAGATGTAATATCATTTCAATCCTATCAAAAGACTGTAGATGTACTATAGTATAGTCATTTATTTCTATGGATCAATGGAAATCTGTATTATCAACCCTTTAACGCAAATTAAAGTGCAGCTAATAGATGAGCCAACCTGGGCATAGTGATAATGTTGATGGTTTATCGATTGCTTCATTGAACTTAATTTCTCAGTTCCCTTGTCCACCTCTACAAGGCAATCAGAGTGCAGAGTGGGTGAAACACAAAACAGCATAAAACCCTGATGCAAGTGATTCACTCTTCTGGTCAAAACAACTCAGAAGTGTAGCATCTTGAAATCAGATCATCCACTTTTAGGGTCAGTATTCCTATTCTCTGGTATTCTGACAGATATTTTAAGCGTTTCAATTTCACCATGGAATGAGACTATGAAAAAACCTGTCAGTCAGGATTATAAATCTTGGAGACATGGCATTCTCATTAAGTAGGTATCTTGAGAGACCGCGATCAAAGCAAAATAGACAAGTGTGAATGACAGCAAGCAGTGCAGGTCTCAACTGATACTAGATCAGCCGATACTTCATTGCAGCTCTATAGCTAAATCTCTGTTGTATAGTTCAGAGCTGAGCTGCCGGTATTGTGTCTGCACTCATTCATTGGAGCATAATCCCATATTGAGGAGTAATCCACAGGCTGAGCAGTCAAAGAGAGCTCTCCTTCTTTACTCAGCCAAGCCTAACTGAGGTGGCTGAGGGGATTCTACTGCACTCCCTGCTCCGTCTGCAGGGTCAATGAGAGGTGAAAATAGACCGTACATTCACAAGGTCCATGAACTGTTTAAAATTCACACACATGTAAAGCACAATGTCAAATTTCAGGGACAGACATGGAGAAAGGTTGCAGTAAGTCGCTGTAGGAATTTTGATTAGTTGGCATTTGTTGTGTGCTCAGCAAGAAAACTCTCGGGGCCACACTGGATGCATGTGTACGTGTGATGCATACAAACACAGACATACGGTAGACTGATTGACTTGTTCTGCATGCATCATTCATAATTCTGACTGTCTGCAAAAGATATATTTTGGGGGGGGGGGGGGTTCCCCACATCAGCACTCCGCTGTAATTTCCTGCACCGCTCGGGACATGGCACACTTGAATGGCAAGCTAAATTGCAGCAGGGAGCATTACCTCCAAAAGGTGCCTTGCTAGCTCTTAGACAGGGCTATTAGCACTGGAGTGAGCCCAATGATACGGCGGCCCCCAGGGAGCAGGTGAAAGGAGAGGCTGTAATGATGACAGTCGGCACCACTCTTCATCTATTTGTGCTTCTGCTCAACTGAGCTGGTTATTGTAAGACACCAATCAAAGTGAATTTGCATGTCTCTACTTCATTTCAGCTGCAACTATTTTAAATATCATGTAATATCAGTTGAGTCCCATACCAAAGAAAACGATGAGCCAGCAGCACATGCTAAGATTTCCCACAATAAGTGCTATCATAGCTATCATAGACCATATGGTATTTGACCATGATGTGAATTGACAAGTAAAAAAAATCACCACTTTAAAGCAGCAAATAACAATGGATGAAATAACTATTAATATATTTGTATATAATGTAAATGCTACTTGCAGTGAGCACAGCTCTACTGGCTATTTTAGTATCTTTTATCTCATTGCTTTAGCTCGCAACTTTACTATTTTAATTAATTCTCATTGCTGTATCTCATTTCCAGAAGCAGCAGGTGACTGTTTTCAGCATAAAAGCTTTAAAAAAAACAAAAACAAACACAATGTACACTACCTGCGCCAAATGGCAGACAGATACGGCAGAGCCAGATATTTCCCTCCAGAGTCAGTAGAGACCAAAAACAGAGTTAAATTATTGAAAATATTGGACTTACATTCATCAGGTGGACAAAAACATCATTCCAAATGAATACTCATGCTGCTCCATATGTGTGATATAAAAATAACTTTATAAGCTTATAATGTCAGTTCTATGTACATTTTGTTTCTACAGCTCCCAAGTGGCCAAAAGGGTCACGTCGGCTTTCTAGCAGATTTCACCAGCCACCGTGTTTTCAGTTTACACTTTCCTTTGTGTAATTTTGTATAACACCCCCGCCAAAATACAGACAAAAAAACGTGAATATGCTACTAAAAATGGTAACTGGTTTTTCGGAATTATCAACAGAATGCAACCTGTGGCACAATGTGTCACTTGCTCCCATTTCTAGTTGCTCTGCCCCAGAGGCCATCTCACCTTTTCTGGCAGTGCCTGGTACACCTGCAACACGCCGTCTCTGCCTTATCACCGTTACCCAGACACCAACCGTAACAAACAACCTTTAATCCTCTTAGAGCTGCAGAAAAACACTGGCTCCGCAGACCCGATATCACCATTTACAGAGTGAGACAAGAACTCTCACATACTTAAATACACTACTTATTTCACTTGTTAACAAATTAGCATTTCATTTATTCATTTTTTTTCTCCATTATTTTGTGGCTTGTGGAAACTAGATCAATGAAAATGAGAATCCGTGGTCATTGAAGAATACTTTCAGCTACACTGCTGTGACATTAGAAAGGATGATGAATTTGTCAGGACAAGTTTGCTCTAAATCTGCAGTGAATTTCACGGTGTGAAACAGTATCTTCACAAAGCTTTATCACAGGCCCATGGGACAGAGCCCCAGACACAACGTGCATGTGTTGGCATTCATGGCTGTGTGTGTGTGTGTGCCACTAATGACCTTGAGTTTCTCCTGCCTGCCTGCCTGCCTGCCTGCCTGCCTGCCTGCCTGCGTGCGTGCCTGCCCGCCACTGTCACCAGGCTGGCACAGTCTTTGATTAGGAGTAATTAATGCTCTCACATCTGGTGGAAGCTCCCTCATCCCTTCTTAAATTTGGCCCTATCTCACTTTCCACCCCATGCTCACCATATACCCCCCTCCTTTTTAATTTCTTTCCAAAATCATACACACAATCATTTATTATGTTTAATGTGTTTGTATGTTTTGCTTCTGGGTGTTGGAGATATTCTCCATTCTTCCCTCAGTTCAACTTAACAGAGGTTTGTGTGCCAGTGTTGATATAAGCGAATCTCTGTCACTGTCACCTTAGCTGTTGCCCGGCTTTTGATCTGCTTCCCATGCTAACCCGCGCTGCTTCACTGTGCAAGAGATGAAACGGCTGTTTTCTGGCAACCTGAGCGAAGCAAGTCCCCCGGCAGTGATCCTTAACCAGTTTGGCCTCTCCCAGGAATTGCACATCACATGCTCACAGGAAAAAAGAAATGGAGTAAAATAAACAGTTGGCTAGAGAACGTCTCCCTCCAATTACCAGCAACAGATGTGAGACGTGGTAGACACAGGAGGAGAAGTTTGGCATAGCACTGCATGCTTACTTCATAGTTTAAGAAAATGTATGATCTGCTGCAGTTTTAACTAATCCTGCCCACATTAGTTATTGTTGCTAAATGTGAAGATTTACGTTCCTTTTTACAGTGATAACAGGAGCAGGTTTACCACTCGAATGTTTCTAATATAATTTATAATATAATGTAATTATCAAAACAACAGGTCCTTGATTTCAGACAGACACCGACAAAAGCAGGTTTCCTCATTTCCAGCTGGCAACTGTCGCATTTTGTCCACTGAAATCATAGCTGGGGCTAACAGATTCTATCATCTGTAGCTAGCTAGCTAATAACATTAGCTTCATGAGTTGCTTGAAAGCGCTGTATCAGAGTTTTTAATGTTTCCAGCTCACTCGTTTTAAAATCAGAATTCTATGGTATGGAGTCTTAAATGTGCACTCGATGGCTACACACAATATTTTGGTAGAAGTCTGAGGCTAATGTCCCAGGCAAATAGTCACTATCCTTACAAGTTACTGATTTAAGGCATAGAAATAAAGAATTAAAATGAAAATAAAATAAAATTGTAGTAATTAAAGATAAGGAAAAATTTAAGATCAGAAGTTATATTTCATTATAACATGACCAATGATTACATAGCTTACATACTTAGGTTAGATTTACATTTTATTGTTCATATTTTCTAATATGTTTTACTTTGGAATTTGGATTTACCAGGGAGTTTGGTAAACGTTTTAAACTTCCCTCAAATTTGATAACTTAGAGCAGGATAGAGCAGCTAATGTTACTCTGTGCTCTGATATAGCAGCTTGTTACCTCGCAAAATAATGTACTGTAGCATGAAACAGCACTGGGAAGTAATGCTGGGTTAGATTTATACTATAAACAGGAACATAGTTTGCTAGAACGGTTAATTGGTACACCCCAAAGGTATGCCATATTGCTCAGATATTAATTCAAAGCAATTTTAACAGAATGCATGACATTTATCATCTAACATTGCCTCTCTCTCTCTCACAATGCGCTGGTTCAGGTTACACAAGGGAAACCATAAATGGCGACTCTGGGTTTTGTTTCTGGGCAGTGACCAGTTCAGCTGTCAACACCAGCCCATTGACCGCTGTCCACACAGCAACACACCCTGCCTTGGTCCCTTGGCCCCCTCCATTTCCCTGGCTCAGGACAGAAAGCAGCTGACTGCCAGAGAGAGGGCCATGTCCAGCCATTATCACTCCCAGCATGGGGCCACATGCAGACAGACAGGGCGGGGGAACTCCAGGCGGGTTTATCTGTTAAAAGCACAGTCTTCTCTCTCTGTACTGTGTATTTTCCTGCTCCTCTTCATTCACTAATAGAAAACACTCATCTTTCCAAGAGGGATTATTCATAATTACCTGCAGCTACAGATTGAAGATTAATTAAAACACATTTTTTTTTTCAACAAAACTTTGTTTGATTGTGGTCCTTTAAAAAAACAATCTTGAGATATACCAATGTTTTGGAGGACTCATGTAGCGTCACTGGTAGGGAATCATATTGTCAGTGATATAGTAAGAGTAGAGCTGAAAATTTGGGTTAGACTGCATCTGTGGATTCAGTGTAACAGGGGGTGGGGTGCAGGTTTCTGCACGTATCTGGAGATCGCTGCAGCTGGGGGATGTGCAGAGATAAATATTCAGCAGCTATGGACACAGGTGAAAGGCCGTCAATGCATGACTGCATGAATAAACATTGTCCCCTGTTCCGCTGCAATTACAGCCTGTGAGCAAGTGGTTGAAGTAATTGACGCCCCAAAATGCTCTCAGAGTCACTGGACCAAACTGCAAATTGGGTTTCCACCTACATGATAACTAGTGATGGCTTGACCACTGGGCATATTCCCCTTCCTCCCTCTAATGGTCTATTCCGTGGTGTCTTTCATCCATGATGGTTGGCTGCGTGTGTATTTGTGTGTGTGCATGCAATACCATTTATGAATTAATTTCATTTTTCTGTGTATGAGTAAGTGTGTGATAAAATATATAATGATGAGGGAAATTTTGACAGCAGAAATAAACTTTGCAGTAGTTAGTATTTACATAACCAGGCACTGGGGCTGTGGCCTCTGGGATGTTTTGTTCCTGGTCTTGGGTGTGCAGACAGTGCAGTTTTAGACCAGACCCAGCAGGCCGAGCAGCAGTCCCAGTATGTGGGAGGCTCCAGGCCCACAGTGGCTCTGCAGCCCATGAAGAGGGCTGCTAGGACTGATAAGACCCAAATCTGCTGGGTATCCTGGAACCAGAGCTGGCCCTCAACACCCCCGACCTGCAGTCAAATCACAAAGAAGACTGTGGGGGGCACAGAGGGGCACACTTAACTCTTCACCACAGCTTTTCTACAGATTCACAGAAAACTGTGTCAACGATAAATCACAGGCATCACCCCTGAGGAGGGTTGGATTTAATGAAGTGAGTTAGTTCAGAAAGGACTGAGGGATATTTTTGCTGTAGCAACAGCATTAATGTTTCACATAGAGGAGAGGTGACAATTCAATTGAGGAATCCAGTCTTTTCTCTATCACTGAATGAGAGCTAATACATCACTAGCACGGTGAGTAATTAGGGGTTCTAGGCTATCTTGAGATGGATCAAGACATTAGCGGCCACAGGCAAAGGAAATGAGCTGAGTCAAAATCATTTATATTGTTCAAACAAATTGAAGCTGAAAGCAGTCGTCCACAGTGCTGCTCTGGATTGTTCTGAATTCACACAGTCAAATGAGCAAAGACCTGCATTCCTATTCAGAACAATCCACAATTACTGGAACTTCATGGCACATTTAAATAGAATAAATAAACCTGGGAAATTTAAAACTAATCAAGCCTGATGAATTATGCAGTGAGGTGTTCTGTGAGCTTGACATGACCAGCTATTCCAAAAGGAAAAAAGACAGGGCAATTTTTCCATTCTCCGTGATTTATTTGATTATATAAAATGGAGGACAAAGGAGAAGTGGGCATGGGCAGCCAGCTGCAGTATGGTAGCCACACATCTAAAGCCCTGATGGTCCCCTATGGAGACAAAGATAAAACCAGAGCACGCATGAGAATACAAACATTAGTCATGTGGTCTCCAGCTTGCAGGAGAAATACATAGACACAGTCTCTTGGCTGGAAAGAGCACGACTCTACAGTGCCCTGTTCCAATTGACAACAGATTATAATGTTACATTCTTTCCCCTAAATTTCTATAATACATGATATCATTTTTTAATGCTTTGTCTTAGTGTGTTTTTTAACATGCTGTTATAATAGTTTTGCATCTGATCTAAATGTTTGTTTTTGAAGTAGTGTTTTCCCTTTGAAAGGCTAATATGTAAAACTGAAGTGCACACCCACATGGCCACAGCTCACTGCACACAGCACACTCATGTTTCATCTACTCTAGCAGTACGTCCAGAAAATAGAGAAACTAACAACTGATCAAAAGAGGAATGAGACACGTACATGTAGCCAGTCAGGAATACATCCACACAAGTATGCACACGCACAAAGTCGATGTGTACATCATCCAACAAAGGAAAGACATCTCCCCGAGAGATTCCATTTCCAATTCCCAGATTACAGCCCCACTGGTTAAACGCTGATTGAAGATTATTTAATCATCTCCAAGAGAATGTCTGCGCATATCTTAGACCAGCAAAGATTGAAATAAGATTCTGGTCAGGGTCTCTAATTATGGAAATCCTGAGAAGAAATATTGAACTAATAACTTGTCATTTACATCTTCAAAGGAAATCACAAGTTACATCCACTTGATTCAACTGGAACAGTATTAGGAATTTATTAACCACCATATGCATAAAGCCACATTTTTCCACAGGTAGTGAAGAGTATCTTAAAAGAAAAGCTGTTTGCAGACATGAATCTCAAACTGCGGCATCTTTGCAAGGAGAAAAGTCCAGAAGTTGATGATGAGTGAATGAGCAGGTGTTAGATGCTCTATGCTAATTGTCTTGTTTGTTTGAGACCTGAGGCAGCGATAATGCGCTCGGCCCAAATTGTAAAAACCACTTAAGCAATCTGAGCTGCAAATTTCTCCATATTTTTGCATTTTGTCTGCGTATTTCTGCAGTCAACCTGGGTTTTTGTTGTACTTCTTCCAACTCTGCAGACTCCAGATGCACAAAATGTACATGCTAAGTTCAAAGGCACGACTTTTGAACAATATATTGCAGGTGCATGCACAGAAATTCTGACGCTGTTTGTTTGAAATGTGCCTTTGTGAACATTAACGCATTACAATTAAAATCTGTTTCACCTCAAGATTACAAAGAAATTTTTAACTGCTGAGGTTTTATATCAGAACTGCCACAAGGTGATAATGACAACAATATACATTACACATAATCAGTTTAGTGAGAGTCTATGAGAATTACTCGTGTGATGTGTTATCTCAGTTTGTGGTTGAAGACTAATAATTTTCAATGAAAAAACAAGTGCATTTACTTATTAACACTGTGATGTTATTGAATTGCCATCGACTTATCTTATGCCAAGTGTAGAATCCAGCTTTACCCATAATAAACAGCAGGATGCTTTGGCTTCTGCTGCATCAATTTTCACCTTTTTTAAACATTGGTTTCTTGCAAGCCGTCCAAATTTATGAAAGTGCAACACTAAATCACCTGTGTAAACCATTTAGAAAAAATACTTTGGCAGGAAACATTCAAAATTCGTTGTCACTGAGTGTGATCCAGAATTGTCCAAAATCAACATTCTTAATACTGTCGATGTGTGTTTTTTCCACTATAGCTAAATGAAACTGGAGCAGTCAGGATGAAAGACAGAGAAAACAACATCATTTTTGGAATATTTTAAACAACTGCCTGTACAAACAACCTGATAACTCCTGTAAGATCCATTTCAATACTGTGACGTGAGGTCTCACCTCAAACACAGAATGTTTTCTTGAAAAGGCATTGGCCTCCATGAGCCTCCGCATGAGGAGTTAAGACTGAGTCTTTTCTGGTGAGCGCGGTCCATCTCTCAGCCCAATCAATGTTTAGTATTTGAGGTAGCTCAGGTGAAGAGAGGTGATGAGAGAGCACACAGATAGACAGTTTACATTCACTCACTCACTCACTCTCTCTCTCTCTCTCCTCACACACACACACACACACACACACACACACACACACACACACACACACACACACACACACACACACACACACACACACTATCACAACAAAGTTACTTAAATGCACATACTCACACCTGCTGTAACACAATCATTTACACCTGCTTCCAACCATCACTTTGAAGCAATGAAAGTCACAGTCTAAAGGGAGAGAAAAGTAATAGGATTGCTCAATTAGGTGCCAAATGGCTTTCTGGGGGCCAGTATTTCATCTCCACTGCCACTGCAAGCAAAGTGGAAAGAGTAGCATAGGCTTGTGAAAGGTGAGTGCAGACATAAGCTGCATATTGGAGTGATTTTATTGCCTTTAAAACACAGGCCTTTTCCTTGCTACGGTATTGGGGCTCTCAGGGTCTATCATCCAAATTACCAGGATAACATGTATGCTGATGACGTCCTGAAACAACCAAAGCGTTCTCTGATGATATAAAAGTAAAATTACATTTTCATGCAATGCTGTGCAATGCTGTTCTAGTTGTATTAATGGTGAGAGTACAGGGGAAAAATACTCTTGTGCAGTGATATAAAAACATATAAGCACAGCGAGGATGTCCTGTACTTCAATGTGCCACTGACAATAAGGACCACTCCTTGTTTAACCTCCTTCCTTTGCAACAAATCCAATTGCCACTTTTAAATAACAATAACAACAGGGAGCCAAAAGTGGAAAAGGCAATTTAGAGATTTAAGCCTCCCTCTGTAATCATCTCCACACAGTCTGATCTGTTATTACCAACAGCTAATCAGAGAGGGCTAAAACTAAAGGTTCAGTGTTGAAGATGATGTCAGTCTGTGCTTTGCATTCAGATTTGCTAGTCCACCATTTTGCCTTTAAGTAGCACACATAACACTATAAATACTATACTTGGAAAATAAAAGTGGCTCAGTATTTTGGGGAAATATGTTTATTGGCTTTCTTGCCAAAGGTTAGATGAGAAGATCAAATTCAGTCAAATGTTTGCATGATAAATATGAAGCTAGCCGCAGCAGCTGCAGCTGGTTAGCTTGACTTGGCAAACATGGAAGCAGAGGTAAACAGAGGCTTTGTCCAAATTAAAGAAAATCCACATACCAGCACCAATATCTTCAGCAAAGAAATAGTTTCGCACACAACACTGTTAAAGCACAATGTGTTATTTTTACACTTTGGTTTTTGTAGATATGCTGTACTAACAGGACACTCCTCTTAGCTTAGCATAACGTCTGAAAACAGAGGGAAACTAGTTAGCCTGCCTCTTCCTTCATAACACCACAAATTGTCGTTTTTACATGTCGGTTTTTGTATGGTTTAAACAAATGAAATGTGTGTGTAAATTATTTAGCTTTAGTGGTGCTGATAGGTGGATTTTATCATTATCTTTGGACAGAACCAGCCTAGACGTTTCTCCCTGTTTCCAGTCTTCATGCTAAGATAAGCGAACAAGCTGGTTGTAGCTTCATATTTACCGTACAGACATGAGAGGCGCATCTTCTCATCTAATTCTCTGCAGGAAAGTAAATAATGCGTATTTTCCAAAATGTCAATCTATGCCCTTACTGATGTACAATATTTAATAGCATAAAAAGAGGCAGGTGGCATCCTTCTTCATACTAAGAAACAAAATTCGGGAAGAAATGATTTCAGAAAACACAGTAATTTCATAAATCTTTCCAAACACAACACAGAGGCCTAGAGAGGCTGTAATACCAGCGATCCCTTGTATTTCAATCCTAGATCAATAACATTCACAACATGTTTGTTAGATCCCACAGATCCTCTAAACCTGAGTTTCTTCAGGGCTTGGCATGTTGGGATTTCCAACCATCCAGTGTATTATTTACCATATTACTAAATCAGTATGGCCTTGTTATCCAGACCCTCTATGTGGCCTTCTCCTCCTGGGAAACACTGGCCTAATTGCATTCAGCAGATCTGTGGTGTAGAATTGCTGAAATCCCTGACGGGGCAGAAATGAGAATATCAATAAAAACAGACCCTGGATGATCTTTGCTTGTGGCAAAACTGCACAACTGCACAGGACTGGATGGTAAGGGCTGTAATTACATTCCCCTGAATAATTGAAATCACTGTCCTCCGGCTATAAGTTCATCTAACTGAATGTTCAATATTGCAACGTTTTATACATCATATATTTCACATGCTCTCTGTGGCAGCGGTTCCAGAAACATTTCAAATGTCACAGTTGGCCCAGCGAGGAAGCCTTAACAGCACAGTCAACAGATGATGATGCCAACTTGGTCAAATATGTACAGTAGTCCACACACCTCTGTGCTCCTGGCTGTCACACAACATGTTCTCAACAAGCCCTTTTCATGCTAGTTGACACTAAAATCATGATGTGAAAGGTTGTGGTAGTTATCTGTGGAAGGGGGAGGTGTTCTGGTCACTCTGCACTCATAAATTGCCATCGGGGTTTATGGCAGTGCAGTAGCAGAGCAGGTCTTGTCAGTTCATTATCACAGTAGTATAGCTTTCTGTTTTCATGATGTCTGCTCGCTCTGCAAGGATTTATCTCCAGCACTGTGGACATGCATATGTCGTTGTGTCTTTCCTTTCCAACAGAGAGCTAAGACAACAGTGTTTCAATCATCAGCTTACGATAAGCAGGATATTATTCACAGCTCAGCTCAGCTTTAACTGCTGATGGCTTAGGTGTTTTGTTTGAATTCTGAGAACTGCAGAAGTGGTGGTAAAACCATCTGTATATACCAGTGTAATGAAGCGATGTTTTCTATCCTTTTCCACAATGCTTACATTCTGCCCACATCAGTAGCATCACACGCTGACCTTTACTTTATCTCTTTCTAGCTTAATTAGCTATCCCTGTGTTAACACCTTTACAAGACTATAAATATGCTTGCATCATTATTGTCTTTTTATCACATATTGCAGGGGCTTAATATCTTTCTTAATTCTCATTAGCATCACATAGTGGAGATTTACACACTACTGAGATAGCGTGAAAGTGACTTTTCCTTAAAGGCTCTAATACTACAGGACTCTATGTTATCTACATACAGCTTAAATTGGCTAGATAAAAATGTGAGGGAGGTAATGGGTGAAGGCAAAAGAATCTAATTCAAAATTTTATCATTTGTCATATGGTCCAGTGGTCAAATCTGTCAGTAACTCGAAGTGTAATACAGGTTAGGGTAAAAAAAAAAAAAAAACTAAATGCGGCTTGAATATCACTCCAAACCTGGTTTGGGCTGTAATACTTGAGCCGAGACCTTACATGGAACCAGACGTTTCACACACCATGTACTACATTTTTATGTGTCTTTTTCACATCAGAGATCATTTTTATTTCCCAGGAGTCTACTGGACATTATCAGTAGCCTATTTATCACCTACTTATCCCTTGGAAAAAAAGATAGACACAATGGAAAGAAATCATACCTTCACATGAAACACTGATTGAAGCCACATTTATCAATTCACACATCTCAAGGTTCAGTGATGCAGTTATGAAAGAGCAAATATCTTTGACTGAGCTGTGTTTGTGAGGTGTTACCGTCCATATTGAAATATAAAACTGACAATGAGAACCAGCTGAATCATTTATGGCTGTAAATCTCATCAAATGTGGTGAAGCAGTGAAATGGGAGCAACCCCATCTAAGTATTAATGAATTCCCACCACAGTTTAGTATGGAAACACCTGCTTAACTGTGCGTCAAACCACAACCGACATATTACCTCAAGAAGAACATGCAGGAAACCTTCAAGACTGAAATATTGAAATATTAAAGCATAAGCAACGATTAATAACACTGACGGCACAATATATTGTGTGTACTGGATCTAAATTATGCAATGCAACCTTGTAAAGGGAAGTAAGAATGCTTTAAATATTTCAAAAATAATGATTATTTAGCAAATGCTCTACAGACATTTGTAAATGTCTTTCCTATGTCTTTCTTCCTTGTTCTTTCCAAAGCAATTACGGACACAGTAGCCTGTATGAAGTGCTAATCTCCAAACCAAATTATCCAGAATAATACTGTAATTCAATTGAAGGAAACAGCTCAGAGAAGACCTGCAGTTCACTTAATGACCTGACCGATGATTTAGAGTCTGAATGTGATTCCAAGCCCAAGATTTAATCGCGCTCAGCAATTCTGAGAGAACATCCATTCGGCATGCAGACTGCGTGTGCAGCGTGTGTGACCTTGGTTAATATGCTCAGTCTAACACACATATGGTCTTTCTTTTCAATCACCTGAGGGATTGATTCTGCACTGTGACCCCAAGTTCAAAGGAGGGGATGATTGCTATTTTAAATATGTCTCATTATATACAGAGGAGGGTAATGTTCCTCACTAGCATAACTCTGAAGGCTAACCCTTCCTCCCCCGCAGAGGTGATTCATTTTTTACTACCCCATCAGTCATCGGGCTGAGTGGAGGCACACATCATCACCGCCAAATGGGTATGACATCGGATCGGCAAAAACAACCGATGTCGAGGTTGTGGCGGTTATAATATTGCCTCAGAGTTACCTAAGTGCTCGCTTGCTGGAGGGTTTAAATGTTGGTTCTCATTGAACAAGTGCACAAGGAAGCTGTGAAGTACCACGCATTCCCCACTCACGGTCAAACAGCTATACAACCAACAGCTATACATCCCAGCAGGCGGTCTCTCCCTGTGGAGCTCTCCAGATGTCTCCTCAGACGCATCCTATCCACAGACACACACTGCGGCAATGCATGTAAACAAACGATGCAGAGGCATAAATCTACCAGAAAAACAGCTGAATGTAAATACACACACAGATTCTGTCCCCCAACACACATGCATACACACTTTCTTTGAATTGGGGAGGGAACTGCTGGTCACATCCTATAAGTAAGTTGGCACAATGTATTACAAAACCGGAACTCATACATATTTTAAATCTCGCCCCTTGCTTTATAGTGAGGCACTCATTTTGCTATTCACACCAGGGGGATAAAAGGCAGCAATCTCATGCATCAAGCTGTTCCCCTCCGCTTCTCCGTTTGTGTGTTGGCTCTTGCTTTGCTGATCAGTGGATGGGCTCCAGCGCTGGCCACAAAGCCCCTCAGATAAAAGAGAGAGAAAACAGAGAGGAATAGGGATTACCTCCTTCAGGTGACCTTCCACAGACACAGAGAGAGAAAAAAATGAGAGGCGGTGTGGAGAAAAAGACTCTGAAAGGCTAAGACACATAATCCTACTTTCTCTTATAGTGAGAGCAGGACTATCCTCGCATGGATATGGATGTTGAGGGCATACGCTGACTACAAAACTATACCTGTTATCTCCACTCAAAGATACTGTAGGATTGGATTTTGCCAGATTCAGTCAGAGCAGGATTGAGGGTCTCACACCCCTAACACATTCCAGGGAGGACACAGCAGCTCTCAAGTGTAAAAACAAGTGTGTATTGAGTGTTTTTTGTCAAGAGGGCAATTATTTGACACTAGCAAATGCACCAACACACACAAAAAATATATACAGAATACATTCCTCACTAAATACAGAGTATTTAACAGAGGTCTGGAGGATGTATCACACCAAAACATACACACAGGACTGTGTAAGTCAAAGTAATTTATTGCCTGCCTGACAGCCAAGACGTGTAGCTGACATCAAGTCACGTTTACAAGGCCTGTCTATGCATCAGACTACAGAAGAATGAGTATCAGTGGGATGTGCTGAACCTCACATAGGGATTTGCATTCACGCTGAAACACTGTCTTCATTATCTGGGCCCAGCACTCCTGGCCTCCAACTCTCAGTTCAATAAATATGGATATGAGAGGAGATTTATTGACAAAAGTTGGTGAATAAAGCCGAGCTGCAGGAAATTGGCCAAGAAATATTGCTACTCAGAAGAGACGTGATGCCCTATTGTGAAAGACGTGATGAAATGATTTGTTCTGCCAAAGCAGGTCTGTAGCCTAATTAGCCTGCTAATGCTGCCTTTATTACCTGGCTTTGTCTTTGGACTGATCCCACCAGGAAACACACAGGCAGCTCTTGGGAAAACTAAAGCAATCATTTACAACAAGAAGATGACAACGCACAGAGAACAAATTTGGGAGTGTGTTACTGTGACTCTGCTCCATCGTTCACATGCATTTGCATGCCTTATTAGTGGAGAGGGACAGCTAATGTAATTGTGCACACTGGCCATGATCAGAGCAGGTGGGTAATCTGAAGAGTGGGACAGGAGCCAAGGTTTCATCCATCCAGCCTCGACTCAGTGGAGCAAGTCTCCTCACTTTGTTCATCAGGCCCAGGAGTAGCTATATTACAGGCAGCCCTGCAGGCTTCAAGATTAAAGTCTGGTTGCCCCAGCAAGTGACTGGAAGTGGACTTTTAACCTGACTGAAACACATCCATCCATCACAGACAGCCAGGCAGTGCTAAGAGGTTAGGTTGCAGTTACAGGGCTGACACAGAGACCAAAGACAACTCTGTGCAGCTGTGCCCTATAAATCTCCATGGCCGATAGCAGCCCAAAGCTTTTTCTCACTGGTTCCACTTGGTATGTATACAAGCTGCCCAGTGTGGGACCAGACACACTATGTTATTCCAACATAAAATGTACTATAACTCACTGAAACTAGGTAAGAGCCACTTGAGGCCGACTTCCAGTTCCATTTAACTAAAATACAGCTCCAATTACAACTATTCTATTTTCTGTATCAAATTTGCCATGATAGCATATCACTCTACGGTATGTGGTCTCTCAAAGAGCCCTGTATTCACCTCACATTTCCCTTCCTGACCCTTAAAAATAACACTGCTCCATTCCCAGTATTCTTCAGGCTGCTGATTTCAACTCTGTAGGGGCCTCACTTGACCAAAGCCTTATACTTGTTGCCTATAGAATCTCATAATGTCCTCCTCCTTCAGTGGCCACCCGTACCTGACAGCATGTTATTCTTCCATCCATCCTGGACAGTGAAACCACTCGCCTCTTAGTTGCCTGGAGCCTCCGATGAGTCTTTCATTAAGGCTACTGTCAGTTGTTTGGCCCATCTTTTCTCCCAGCCATCTCAGGCTCTGAGGGCACTGCCAAATTGTTTAAGGATGGATGATCTGTCAGGAGGGTCCAGAGGAAATAGAAACATCCTTATCCATCAGCAGGAGCCCGTGACACATGACGTGCGCACACACACACACACACGCACACACGCACACACGCACACACACAAAAAATGGAGACATACACCCAAAGAGAACACATACGTTCAAGCATGCATCCTGTGTGCATCCAGCATCGCTTCGCCTGCTGAGTTTCTCAGGCCCTGACCACTCTGCCAGGATCCTGGCTCTGCATTCATTGTATTGACTAGCAGAAGCTCAGTCTCATACAGCTCTCCACAGGGGCATCTTGGGCCTTTGTGCCAAGGTTCTACCACCTCTTGTGCAGTCATTAGACAAACCATTCATAGCAATAATGAATGAGACTGTTGAACAAACAGGGATTTGTCTGATACTCTGCAAAGAGCTGTGATTGTAAAACAAAGATATACATTTTCAGTAAGAAACACTGCAGAGTGCACACACAATTCAGCCTGTGACTGAGCTGCTAAAATAGTTTGTATAACTCAGTTCACTGAGTTTTGGGTCATCTTAGTGAACTCAGATGAGATATTATTAAAGCTTTTGATACTAACAAAGCTGTGTTAATATTTTTCCTGCAAATAATAATGACTCATTCTGTAATGTAATGCTTTGGTGTTTGATCAAAAAGGTTTACAAAACAAAACCCTCAATAACTGTCATCTACATGGCTGTGCTTTGTTTATGTGTTTATCTTATAATGGTTAATAGTCAGAGGGATGTTAAACAGGCTACAGAAAGATCTCCCTGCCTCCCAAGCTTTGATCTCCACTTCCTTTCCAAAGGCAAAGCAACACAGCACAACACCGCAGCATGTCACCAAACTATAATTGATCTTTTTTCAAACATCCCCCATGCAGCAGGTTTCCATCACCCACTGGATCTTTGTTCTGGTAAAGTCCCTTCAGATTTCTAAAAGAAATCAATCAAACTAATAATATCTGTCTGTGAGGAAATGTCTGATGTCATAATTTATTGCAATTTTTTAAAAAAAGTTGAATTAGTTTAGATGGATGACATCCAATATTAAACTATCAGTTACAAGTGTCAGATGCAAAACAGTAACAACAAAGCCAAAGCTCTACGTATGTCATGTGGTTACTCAATCTTTTGGAGTTGAGAAATGACTGGCAGGGAGACAGGCACGCCTCACTGTTGTCCCCAAAGAGCACTGTTATGGCTGAGGCCCAATCCACCATGACAGGTCAGGCATGACCTTTGGACCTATAAGACATTACTGGAGCATCTGAGCATGTCAGCATAGGAGGGTGGAGGCTGGGGGAATGTTTCGAGAGAAAGGAGGGAGGTTGATGTGGAGGGACAGTCAAGGCTGAGGTGGGGGATGGCTGGAGGAGGTGGTGTCTTTGGGGGACTCACAGAGGTCAAGCGGTACTGGTGGTTATTAAAGAAGCCCCCATAAAATGCTGTCCTGGTCCATGATTACACTGTCAGGCTGTAAGAGAGAGGATGCATGGGGGAGGAGATGCAGAGGGATAGCTCGCAGATAAAAGCCACATTTTTCTCTGAAGATGTCCTCTGAATAAGTGCAAAGTGAAATTTGTGATTTAAGTTAAGACCATAATTCACATAACTGGCAGATATTTAAGGCAGTACAAGAGTATTCCGGTCATTCAATATCCAATATAGGGAAGCAGTGGATAGATGGATAGGGTAACTACAACAGCAGCCCTGGCCTGCAGACTTTATTTACTATACGCTTCCATTTGAAACCTGAAACAACATTCTTCTTGTTCATGTTGACAGATGAAAGTGTGACACATTCTCTCTCCAACAATCGTGAAGGACGTTGATAGGCAACCAAACCCTCAGGCAATGGACTGCTGATTTTTTTCTGTGAAATATAAATACATGCAATCTATTCTGCTGTCAAAGGCCCATGATCCACGGAAAGCAGTTTGACACGGTCACTGGGAAAGGGCTTTAGGCAAACAACCACTGAGAGAAGCCATATGGACATGGAGTTAAAGAGTTATTTTACACGGCTACAATACGGGACAATGAGGAACACAATGGAAATTAAATTTAAACCCAGGTTAGCTGTCAATTCATTGAGCGTGCATGTGCCAATCGATCAGAAACGATTGGGACAGCAAAGACAGCTTGGTTATTATCAGTTCAATACACTTAAAACAATTTTAACTCAACAACACAAACAGCTGACAACACGGTTTAGCCAAATGTCCTCACCTTTCCTTCATGTACTTAAAACCTTGTTTAATGCAAATGAGTATCAGTTCATGGTAGAAAAAGTGATAGGAAAGAGCTTTTTATATGTTTTTATTTGCTGCTAATGAAGAAAATTGCAAAGTAGCATCCTTGGAACTACAAAACAAAAAATTTAGGTGAGTGTGTAGTGGCTTTCTCTTAAGAGTAAGAGTAAGATGAGAAGAACGATACCATTCTCATATGTGTCCATTCAATGTGAGGATGGATCCAGGAGCCTGTTAGCTTACAGTACCTACAGTATGCATTTTTGTTTTAGCTTTATTTAAACTCATTCAAAATGTGCTGTGCAGTAATCTTGTAAGATTTCTCCAAGTGTCACAGGGTTCACAAAGGAGAATGTGAGATATCAGGGTCTGTCTGTGTGGTGGCACTGTGGGACAGGCTAGTGTTTCTGCAGATGTGAAGGGCAGTTTGAGGACAGTTTTCTGGTAGAAAACAGGCTATAAATACACAGAGAGAGCAAACAGAAGCCCAGACCAAGTCCACTGGGAGAGAGACTCAACCTGCATGTGAGCACTTACAGGCACACGGTGCTAAAGCACTGATGCCAGACATGCTTCATTGTTTAACTTTAGTAGGCTTGTATTCATCTAAGTGCTCAGAAAAATCCAACTGAGTACGATGTCCTGTCTTGTATCTTTTACATTATTTACAGACTCCACTGATTCTAGATTGTTTTTCTTGACATATTTTCTAGCTTTAAATAAGCACTGAATTGCGGTCAGTGTAGTCAATTTAGCATCACAGTAGTACACCAGAACAGATTCAGGTTTTAAAAAATGCATTCACACTTGTAGGTGTTGCCACAGGAGACTAAAGGCAACACCTTAAGGCAGACCACTGGTAGTATTTTAATGATTATACATTTTGAACACCCCAGGGAGAGGTGTAGCCTTGTGGGCCAGTATGTAAAGGCAGGGGGATAGAGGAGGTTTGAATGCTGAATTGACTTTTCACAACACGCCCCCTGAAGTAATCAGTCATTTTGACTGGCAGTGTTTGTGTTAATGTTCACGCGCGCACAGTGGCCTTCTGCCTCACGCATGTCTCACCAGCATGTTCCTTCCTGCCTGGAAATTATGTTGTGATCTCTCACTCCGCATGCCACCAAAGCAGACAGTGCCACAGAGTGATGCGTGTGTCATGCTTTGCCGTGGTGGCAGGAGCGTACCTGTAACTGAATCCTCTAACCTCTGCTAGGCATCAGTACACAAGCAGCCTTTGTCTCTACCAACACACATATCAGTATGCAATTTCCCAATATCGCACCCGCATTGGCTCAAGATAAGACAGTAATAGCAGAGTGAACGACAGTCTTTGGGGTTGAGTGTCTGTTGGTGGTTTTTAGCTAAATGTAAACATCTCCTTGCTTCCCTCTATAAACATTATTCACAAGGAAGTGTATCTCCCAGATTTCTCAGTGGTATGTTATTCTATCTGTAGTGCCTGTGTACTCTCACCGACTCTTATCACTGCTCACTCCTCCCTATAACAGAACCTGTCAACAAACAATCAGACCAGGAAGAGAGGAGGTCACCTACACCCACATACTGATGGCTCCCTGTGCCTCTGCACTAGTAATCATATCCTTAAGAGAGGAATGGACACATAAAGAAGATAAAGCCGACATATCCCAGAGTAGCACTGCTGTATCTATGGTGCTGTAAAAACAACATTATTTAGGCTCAATGCAGGCATAAGATAAATGATAAAGCAGGGAAATAAGATTATGGTTGTAAAAAATAAAGGATAGAATAAACAGAGTGATGGAATTCTTCAATGTGTTTTTTTTTTTATGATTCAATCATCATTCCCACCTTTTACCTCTACAGCCTAGTGATGTCACTGTGCTAGTTGACACTAAACACTCATACTGAAGTTATGTTTTATGAGTTATTAACCCAATATACTCAACAACAAATACTGTTACCATATGCCACCAAATACACAAAGTACAACTTATTGGGAATGTAAGTAGTTTCACAAGTATTTGGTCATATGAACATTCACTCAACAAATTAAAACCTCGACCTGATGATGGCATTAGAGGAAATGTTCAGGGGTAAAAAAAAAGCTAATATCAGTCTGGCCAATATCATCAGCCTAGCTCTAGTCAGTACAAAATTTTGTTGCAATCCATCCAATATTTGTTCAGATGTTATTGAGAGGAAAAGTCAAGAGATCACCAGTCATTATGATTCATTATCTATGAGCCATCAATGTCACAGTAATTCATCCAGCAGTTGTTGAGATTTTACTCTGGACCAAAGATGTGGTCTCAAATGCTCATTGCCATCCTTTGAACCACGCCACTTGAATGGCTTAAAATGACAAATACAAAAGATGAAATAACTGAGCACTGGCAACCAGAAAAATCACTGAATATCCACAATTTTACGATGCAAATTAGAGAATGTAAAATTAAAGAAATCTGATGATGTAAAAAGTCTCTCTGTTGTACAGAGCAGAATGTCATTTTCTGTTAAATTGCCACAAACAATCAAGCTAACCATCAACAGCTGAGCCTTTGCCAGCCTTGGAAATGTGTACTGTCACCTAGAAAATGGTATGGCGACAGGCCATTAGAGAAGAGTCACTTCATTCTGATTGCGTCACTGGCTGATCCATTTCAGCCCGGTTGGGTCGAGCCACTTGATTGACACGGCCAGCACAATGCTGATCTCCACCACTCGAAGCAGCTCTACTCTCACTCTGTCAAGGACAATTACAGGGCTCCACAGCTGCCATCCAGCAAAATGCTGCTACACGTATCCAATACAAACAAGCCAAGGATGGAGGGATGGCAAACCTCGAGAATAGAAAGAAGATACTCCAACAATTGAGTGTTTTCTGGGACACAGCACACAAGCTGTTTGGTGTCAGAATGACCATTAGTAGAAAAGGCTGTTGCTGTGCAGGAGGAGGGAGGAATTTCATATGTTGAGCTCATTTGGCACTGTTGTAGTCATAGAAAGTATCAAATGACAGTCACGCACACCTACGGACAGAAAGCAGTGTGTACATAAAAACCATGATGTTTTTTTTTTTTCTCCCCAATTTTCTGAACTAAGGCTTTGTTTATGTGGATAATTAAAAGTGAATTCATATATCTGGAATTGTTTGATGTGAGAGATAAAGCTGGAAAACATGGTGACCCCTGGAGAGCACATTTCCTGGCTCAATGGCCATAAACCTTAAATTGATTTTCAATTTGTATCCCTCTCTGTATGGTGACCTCACAATACATGATGCCGTTACTGACTGCCTTTTCCACTTAACTTTCACATATTTAGTCGTTTGTGCCATGCTGGTAATCACAGGATAACTCCCAATCACAACACTACTACTACTGGTAGAGTATAATGATAGAGACATTTCACTGATGTGATAAAGAGTGTACAGTACTTGAGGCTAAACATGCATGAACACTGGTTATTCAACTTTCTCCCCAGAGGCACTTATGCAGAACTGTTTACATGGATTGGTACAGGCCCTCACTTTTTCTTGTGTGAATTTTGGGGCCATTTTGTTTGTAGCAAAGCGTGACCTTAAGAAAATGCACAGGACCATTTCAGAAAGACAGAATCACTCATTTACTAGAGGTATACAAATATTACTACCTAACAAAATATTTTCAGTTTCATAAACAGCTCAGATGAGGCAGACTGATTGGTTCAAAGTGTATAAATCACAAAGAAATACAGCAACATGCCCGTATGTGCCATCTGTGACAAAGTATTAAGTGCTGAAAACTTTCAAACTCAAACACTCACACTGTTCATTTACTGAGAAAACTCATTTGCTTAAACTGAGTGGAATACTCCTTAATTCATAAGAGGACACGGTCACCTCAGTATCAGAGAAAAACTTTAATGAACAAATGTAATAACTGGCTCTGTCTCACTGTATATAAAACTTTAAATTCGTTTTTACATCTATGAAATTACTGCATTCGCTTTTTAAACAGTTTTTGTTTTTAATTATTGTTTAACATGAAGGTTAATCCTTTTTTTTTTTTTAAAAAGACAGTTTTAACACAAAAAACAATATAAACACAATAGCAAAACCCTAGATAAATGTATTAATACAAACTAAACTGCTCAAGTGCATAGAGTGAATCATGAATTTCCCTTTTAGCTCAGCTCCACTTTATTATAGTTTTGCTTCCGGTACAATGACAGGTGAGCAGGTTCATCTGCAGGGGGATCTGCAGCGTAGTTTTCCCTCCATGCCCTGGAGGAAAACTTTACCCTTTGTAAAAACTATGCCATATAAAAATACCTGCTGGGTTACAGAAAAAGTGTGATGGTTTGTATGAAACGCAAGCTCATGCAATAGATAATGATAGTCATGAATGATAATTACAAATGTGCCATCTTGTTAAGTTGTCATTGCCTGTGCAGCTTGTAACCTAAGGTCCTGTTCTATCATGCAGCGCCTCTCCCTCCACAGTTAGCGATGTTTGTACCTGTCCTCCATGAGAGGATCCTTTCACGGCAAGCTGATACTTCCCTCCCAACCTGTACTCAACCCAAACCCAGATAGCTCAAACTGAGGCCCTATAATCAAAGTCCCCACAGTGTTTATGGCCCAGTGAATCAGGAGCATGGACAGATTTACCCATGGGCCTCTGAGGACCTGTTCCCAGCATCTCTCTGACAAGAACAGACACAACCCCCCTGATAATGACAGCTGAAGCAAGCATCAGTGATGGATGGCTTTTGCTAACAGCAGCACCTTACCCAACCTGATGCAGTGTCGGCAAATCCTCTCGTTATTCTATCAATAATTGAGCAAACATTTAGACTTCGAGGCAGAGGACAGGTTTAGCTGTAGCGTCTACTTGGTATTAGAAGCCACCGCTTCCTCAAGCAGCAGACAGCAGACTTCTTGCCACCTGTTATGAGAGCAGTCCCACATGGTGCATTTTGGCTGGTGATATTCACACTATAGTCACTAGTGAGACGCTCTGCTCAGAAGCAGCGGACACTAAGGCACACTTTTCCTGATCGATGCTCATTCAGTGTGTCACGAGGGACATGGAAGCACTTTCCCTGCTCTTCACTTTTCTTTTTTTTTGCTGTCTTCTTTTTTCTTGCTCCTCTCTCTTTATCTCAGCCTTTAGTCTCAACGGGTTCTTCCCATTAGCCACTCTGCTTGCTTTCCAGTCTGCAGAATTCTCCTTTTAAATCAGACTGTGGGATGAATATAGCCTGAGGGCCTTGAGGGACCGCATCCTCACCGTATCCATCTTCCACCTGGAAAACGGAACTCAAATGGCCTTGGAAGAAACTCATTACTGGAGTATTCCTGTGTGGCTCTAAATTGTGATTGGAGCGACTGTGAATTTCTTATCAAGTTTTCGACAGAGCAAAGAGGCATGGAGAGATGCATACCATTTCTCCTAGATTAATCTGGGCTCGGCTGATCCCAGCAAGTGACGGCGGCGGGTGTCTCCAAGACGCCAAGCGCTGCAGCTCAGAGGAGCTGATAAACACAGAATACAACGTACAGAGACTCTCACTGAGCTACAATATGGCAATGTTTACACTTGCTCCAAGCCATGTAATAGAAATCCTGCAATGCATAATCAGTGCCTATCTGGAAGTTTAATTCAATTCCCTGTTGTGTGCATCACCTGAGAAAATTAGGATCCAAACAAGCAGAACAAACTATTGCTGAATTTTGCTGCTATCATGAAATGAATGCCAATTGAATTTAATATAATGAAAAGAATGATTAATAAAGCAGACAGAAAGCATAATATGTAAATATTGACTTTTTTTTTTTTAGGGCAAAGCTAATTAAAAACATTCTAAATGTGAAGTAGTGGCAGGACAAATCAGTTTTATACATAACTTCTGGTTATTTTCTTAACCGTTTTTGAATGTGTATATGTGTCCTCAAAGTACCGATGCAGGATGTACAGTAAAGAGATACATAATGCAGGAGCTGTATACTTAGATTATGCACACATACAAAGTGTGTGTGTGTGCATATAATTAGATACTCAAATTCTCAAACTGCCCATTATGGATCTTGAAGCAGCAGGGGGTCACAGAGGCACCATGATGTCCTCTCAAGAATCCTAACGTATGAGTTTTGTATTCACATGTCAATCAGTGCTACAACAGGAGTGCTCCCTGTCCCCTCCACTCTCTGTAACCAATACACGTGTCCAGCCGGAGGCAATTTAGTCTCCGATGCTACTAATTTTCCACAGGGTGCCTGTTCCTTTTGGACGACAGCCAGTTCTCTCCATTTCTCATTTACCTGAAATTATTCTGTAGTTGAAGCTATTTCCTGTTCCTGTGACCCTCGGATGTCTTCAGCTCCGTTGTCATCTGACAGCACGGCTGCACAATTTAATTTCTAGACAACAGAGCTTCCTGGCATCGGTTTTCACAGATCGTATGAGGTCATACTGTCGGGATAATATGTTGTCTTTCTGCACAGAAACAAACTGAAAGTATTGATCGATTGTCTTCAGAAAGCTAAGAAATAGTTTATGTCTATATAAAGCATAACTTTTATGTTACGTGACAATATAAAAAGGATCTAGTGAAGGAGATACTGTACTGAATATGTTTTTGTACCAATCCTTGTAATGACAGGTAAAAATTGTTGGGATTACGCTTTATTGTACAGCTCCATCATCTCTGAATCATTTTCTATTAGTTTCCAAAGATGCTTTTTGGTTCCTGGAATGAATGACTGAATGTAACCCTGACAGTCTTTTAGTCCTCCCACAGCAGGTTACTTGAACATGCAAAAATATGATTTTTGTCTATAGACAAACATACAAATCAACATTTATGGGGAAAAGGATAAAGAAAAAAACTAGGTTTGAATGGAGTAGTTGTTTGAAGAAAAATCCTCTAGAAATGCTGATGAATTAAAAAGACTAATCTCACATAAGACTTTGTCTTTAACTACTTTTATTTGCCCTGGAATTGGAATCAAATTGCATCTTACTTTCCAGGAATCTTCCTCAAAATGTGTTGTATGACAAACCTGTAAAGTAAAGCCTTACCATGACCGACTATATGATAGGCTGTGCCTGTGGTTAGTTTAGTTTTGGTGTTAATTATTGAATCACAAAACATAATTCAATCTGCCTTTTTCTGATGTAACATGGAGATGTTAAAGTGGCTTGGATTTGCATTAATTTGTGTATTGTTTGCAGTTGGATTATACATATCACAGCCAAACAGAATACATTTGAATTCAAACTGAAATGGCTGCATAGCATTATTTTTTCTGTGCAGCTTGTTAAACTCTCAGGGGAAATCAGCTGGAAGAAAACAAGCAGAATAATCTGTCAATAATTGAGGATAATTTACAGCTAAAGTGTGGACGTTTCCAAACAATAAAACTATTTGCTTCTATCCATTACAAACTATTTGTTATGTGGAGGCTATCTCCCTAATTGGACCCAGCGTCTAATCGATGTGATTTCCGACCAATCCCCCATGAGTCATCATACAACAACAGTACTGGCGATCACAAATTTACAGGAGTGCCAATATACATTGCTAAAATGATATATTTACTGTATTTCCATACACATCAATTTTAACTCTGTTGATACAGTGTATTGATCTGTGAAAGCCCTGTGGAATATTAAAAGCCTCTTTCAGGTATGCGGATGTCGTCGTTTGGCCAAAAGCCCAAATGCTGGATGACATCTGCCTGAGGAGGATTCTGTGGTTTGAGATCCAGGGAAGTAATGCTGCCTACCCATTCATCTGAATCATATTATGGAAGTGTCCTTTCCCATGAGAACCTGATGCCCCGCTGTCATTCAGGATGCTCAGGTGTTGCTCCACTATCATTAGTGGTCAGCGTTTCTGGGAAGAACAGCCCAGGCAGCGAGGGAATGCAGGGATAGCGGTGGTGGTGAACTGAAGGGCTGCTGTTTGGACTGGCTCATGTTTTCCACCTCTTGGGTAATAGCTATGGATCGCTATGTAATCATCACTCTTTGTTATGTGCTGCGACTTGGCTGCTGCGCTGTGATGGGGTGGGGGATGGAGATGAGATGAAGCTGCCAGTACAGAGCTAGACCACAGCCAGGTTGAAGAAAACCCAAAAGGAAAATACAAGAAGTTAATTGTCTATCAAAGCCTTGGTGGGTGAGCAAGAAAAAAAGCTCCATCTGCATTTGAAGGGTTACAGAGCATTTTTTTTTTTTTAAGCAGCAGAACCATAACGGAGTCACAAATTAGTTGTTGCTTTTAGGTAGCTCCTTTGAACAACAAGCAAAAAGGCACAGGTGACCTAGAAATCAGAGTGGAGACTGAGTAAAATTAATTAAAAATGGAAAAGTGAAGTCACGTTGAGGCATCTTACACTTCGGTGCCAAAATATTATCGTCAACTCAAAAGGGAGAAAAAAAAAAAAAGTCCTATGAAGGAGCAATGGGTACGAATGCAACTACTTTCCGACAGATTTATTAGAGGGCATGCACCCATAATGAAACAGAGAAGCTGCTTTTATTTACTTGCACTTTGATTTACAGCTTGGCAGCTTCTTTTCCAAACCTGCGTGCAACACTTTCCCTTGTTTTTCCCTTGTGACTGGCCAATTGACGACATGATGATTGATAAACAGTCAGGTCATTATGACGACGGCAAAAATTCATTCGCACATTCATTTGGATATCTAGGTCATTTCTTTGGAAGGAGTTCTGCTGTCACGAAATGTATCTCTGGCCCTGCTGCTCTGCTGAGACGGAAAATAGATTTTATGTAAGGCTGCGTTTGTCTGACCCTACACCAAGGACTGATTTTAAAGTCTATAAATAATCTTATTTATCATTGTATCGAACAATTTTAGCGTTTAAAGCCCAACAAACCAGTATGAGAAAATTACCTTTAAAGAATCTAAAGAACTCTAATAACATAACTGAGCAGGAGAGGAGGACTGTGACACTGAAGGTTCTGACAATACTCAAAGCAAAACAGACTTACAAACATAAGAGTCATATATGAGCAACAGATAAAGAGGAATACAAACACTGTCACTACTACTGTCTATGTCAAACCTGTGAATTTCTACAAAGAGATTCATCTTTTTGACTGAGTGTCAGTTAAAATATGGTGTTGGAAAAACTGAAGAAATAGAATGCTTGAGAAAGACCAGTTGAGATGTAGTTAAGTGCCTAGAAAATGTCTTCTTTTCAGAGCAAGATAAAATTAGAATTTTCACTGAGGGAATTAACTCATATTTTCATTAAACTAATGGTAATATATTTCATTAAGTTCATGACATTCCTTGAGTTCCTGATCTCTGGAAATATAGTTTGCATTATTTTTTAGATTGCTGCCACTATCTGTCTTGGCACAGCTCATTGTACAGTTGGTGGTGGAATAGAGAGCAAAAGTTCATTTGAGCAGCTGAAAATGTGGCCTGTATCAAATGAGGAGCTTACTGGCTACAGTGGAGCAGCCACTGATTTTAATAAGCAGAGTGCCCTCTCTCTGAACTTAATATTCATGGTCCCTCCGTGTCCTCCTCTCACCTCTGAATCTGAGGGAATTTATTAGGAAATCTGAGAATCATGGAATATAAACTGAAGAACTAAATGTTTTTGAAAGACTGTGCTAAATTATGATTAAGTATAAACTCTAAGGTACAGTGTATCATCAGTCTTTTGCACAAATACTAAGTTACTAAAACAAAAACAAAAACATAAAAAGCATCTTAAATTCTAAAATGTCCAAATCAGCAGACATTCCACATACAAATATAACAATATAACATTTAACCACATAGCACCTAGTACTATAGCACACTGTGCATAAATGTCACAAGCAAATAAAAGAGCTTCACCACTTCCCCTCTAGGATTATGGGAAAGCCTGTTCAAATATCTAAATGTCAACTGCGCATAAACACTTTCCAATTATGCTCTACGCAAGCAGCAGCTGGGGGGCGGGGGTCACACATGCTTTGTCAAGCCTTCAATCCCCACTGGGGTTTGTTCACCCCACACACACACACACACACACACACACACACACACACACGATTTACAAACACATTACAGAACGGAAACATCTCATCATGCAAGATGGCATCAGATGGAGCTCAAGGTATCACAGAAAAAAAGGAATAAAAAGCTTCTGAGTTGTTTTTAAGTGTTCATCTGCAGATTTAGGTAGTGACCCTGAAGATAAAAGCCCCATTTGTGAGGCAGGATCAGAGTTCAACTACCTTGTGTTCCCACCATCATCTCATGTGTGGTGCTGGTGGTGATGATGATGATGACGAGTGATGGCTGCCTGTCATCACTGCTCCACCAGCACACGTTATTATTGTCACACCAGATGATGGGTCATTTGTGCCTCACTGGTGCAACAGGCGTCGCCGGACCTTTTCTGACCCGTCTCCTAATTACACCCTCAGGACACAGGAAGAGCCAATCAAGAGAGCCACTTGGCTCAGCGCTGTCCAACAGAGGATTCTCCTGTCTGGTTGCCAGTCAGATATGTGGCTGCAGCGGTCTTCCAGCACACGTGACCACAGAATCTCAGAAAACAGACCAGAAGCACTCCCACAGCTTTAAGACACACTTCAGGCCTTGAAGAAGCTTGTGTATCTCGAGTACTGGGCTTCATGCGAGGTCACTGTGTTTGTGACTTTATATCTGCTGGTGGAGTATCTGTGCGGCTAATGCAGATGAGGTTTTTTTTTGTTGCGTTTCTGCAGGCTAATTGCCCACGTTATTAGCATAAATAGCAACCCTTATGCCCCAGACTGGGAGGAAGAAATCCCGGCCCAATTATTACTGCCACTGTTATGGTGGCAGCATGTACTCCCAGCAGCCTGGTTAACACTAGTGTTAGCTAACAGTGTAGTAGTAAGCAACAGCTGATGGTCTGTTCTTCATGCAGACCTGTGGAACTGCAGAAAGATATCTAGAACTGTCAAGCAGTGCTCAAGACGAGGGTGTATGTATGATATGACAGAACTTTCCTTTGAGGGGCTCATGCCGAGAAAACACTGTAGTAACTGCTTGTTAATGTTTAATATTATAGAAATGTCTTGATTCAATTTTGGTCTCATCCTGCTTGACTTGTGCCACACCAAAAGAAAAAAAAAAGAAGATGAACAAAAAACTACAGAGCTCTTATTTGATAACTCAATATATTTTATTTGTGGCAAAACATCCCATGTTTCCATCATGACTGCACATTTTTGGTTGTGACTAATATTTATGTAGTGACCACAATGTGTTTTTTTTTTGCCATGGCAGAATATGTAAATAAAATTAATAAAAATAACTAGATAATTATAACTCATAAAGCCAAGCACACATATGTGAAAAGAACACACAACCGTACTTGGCTTTCAGACTACACCTCACTGAGGTGCTATTACATAGTCTGTAATGAAAAAAAACATCAATTTTTTTTTTAAAGAATGTCAATTATAATAGAAAGCATTTTAGTGTACAAAAACAGTCAAATGTCCAGTAAAATGGAAACTATCTACAACCTACACTGCTGGTTTGATTTGGAGATGCCTACTCGTGACTTTTTCAGATGGACAGATTATGGTGATGACCTTGTCTGCTGTGTACCACATTTTGTCCTCCATTTATATTTTCCGCTTCCACAGCACCTGAAGATAAGATAAGATAAGATAATGGGTTAAGGACATGGCAGGTAATCTTACAAAAGAAGAAAGATCATTCAAGTGTTACAGAATATTATAATGAAAAATAGCTAATGTAATGGAATATTTTTAACTATGTAAGTGTGAGAAGACAAAGAACATGTCTCACCTTCATCCATATCTTCAATGATTTCAGGAAGTGGATCATCTTCATATGTGACAATACACCACTTTCCGACAAGGACCCCCAAGGTGACATACTGGACTGGACAGAGGGTCCCTTCACACCCAGAGTTTAGAACGACTCCTGTCTTCTGGGGTTGGTGGCTCAGGACACTACATTTCTTCCGGGCTGTGCCTGTGGTGTAGCATTGGTGGACGTTAGGTGGAAACACTGACAGATGGCTTCTCTGTTGCAGTAACATTTGAGCACCTGCAGATTACCTGATGAATGCTTCTTGTGCCTGCCTTTGATGGTAGGCAGCTCTTTTGGCAAGAGTGCACTTTTAGAAATCTGTTCTTCCACATAAAAGAGCTTGACTTTGGTGAGAGGAAGGAGTAGGTCATGGAGTGCTTTCGCTGTTGGTGTACGTCAGTACCTCTGGCTACCTGTGAATCTGCCGATCTCTTTGTGGTGGCTCCAACACCATCAACAGGCCCTTTACTATGACCAGCTTCCAGGAAACTCCAGTTAAACGCTGTAAAAGCCCATCTGGAAAGGAATGGTGCTCATGAAGTAATCTATACTTGCCAGCCCATCCCTGATGAAGAGTTTTTTTTAACCCCTTGGATGGTCCACCGTCAGAAACTGAAGCGCTGGTTCTAGTTGAGCCCAAACGGCAGCAGGATTGTGTTATATTGAGCGTGACAAAGCACAGGCTATCAGTGTATGATCCATTGTGTAAAAACAAACAAACAAAAAAAAAAAACAGCATTGCGCAGTGTTGTCTATTGATGAGATGCTCCAAGACGGACTTGCTTTACCTCCTTTGCACATTTGCACTCAATCTTCTGCACAGTCAGTGTGAGGAATCAACTCATCTTCTTTGTGCAAAGACTGTAGCTGTGTGTGTTGATGCTGGATGTTGGAGAGGTGCTTGCACACTTTGTCGTTAAATTCTTTTTCAAAATCTCCTGTGCTATTGTCACATCTGTTTGACAGCTTTTGTCACATTGATCTTCTCTCTTTAACTCATCCTTTTCTTTTTCATAGTCTTTTTTTTGAGCCACTGGTATCATCATGTGACCTCTGCTGCTCGTGTCTTTGGTGTGTGTGACTGCATGAGATCCATTCACTGTACATACAAGCCTTAACCTGTGTGTCACAGCACAACTCCTCTGCCACTTTGCTCAAGCTCTCAGTTAACGATGCCAAGCTGCTGGATCCTATCTGCTTTCATTTTGACATTGTCATGCATCCTGCAGACACGTGTATAGAGAACAGGATATCTTCAGATGAGACAACTCCAGCATCAGTTATACGAATTACAAATTAAGCTCTGTATCAGAGAGAAACCTCTTCTGCTTCTGCATTTAATATCTTGTGACTGTTTCCTTCTTTCTGGTGTGTAAATGTGTTGTGAAAAACATGGGTCCTTCTGACATTGTAAGGAAGTCTGTGCTTTTTTACAACTTCGATCTTGGATTACATTTTGTCTGGTCTGATGTCAACTTCAACCTTAACCTTTGACACCACCCCTTTTCTTTTCTAACTTCTTTAATTTTGTATAGGTACTAATTTTTGCTCTTTTTATCCTTTTTGGTCCACTGGTGTCTGATCACCCTAACTGGAAGCACTAGTTAGTGTGGAAGCCCTATAGTGCAAAGCTGACATTCTCAGTAAGTTATTTCACAATGGTAAAAACCACTGACCAACGTTAGCAACCTTAGCCTATAAGCGGAAGCAGCATGCAACCAAACCAGAATGCTCATAGACAGTTTAGCTGTAACATCACTCAGTATTTATGCAAACATTTAATGAATGAATGGGGCATATGGTAAAATTATCTCTGTGATATGACATTTACACCGTGATTGAGCACAAACTTGGTTAAGCCTTGGGACCAGCCTTGGGATGCAGGCATACTTCCTAATCAAAAATGTAGGGGTTTGGCTTACATTTGCCATATTGTGATATACATCTACATCAGAAAATATTTGTGTTCATATTGTTATGTTTACTTCGGCAATATCACCTTGTCCCACCCCAAAACTAACTGACGAACCTGAAGTGATCATTCTGATCTTTCTCGCATATATAATTTGTACTACACTGTTATGGCTACAGTTGTTTGCGGCATATTAAATTTTTTATCTGGTATATTTTAACCAGCTTCACCTCAGGGCATTTTCTACTTTTCTGCAAACCCACACTCATTCTTTCCTATTACATTTCTTTCATCAATAAAACTACAGTCAATGCACTATAGCTTTGTGTTGAAATTCCACAGCACTTTTCTAAACTGGTGAAACAAAAACAAAGATTAAACACGTGAACAGATATGAACAAGTGTACATAAGGTTTCTATTATACACAAAATCTATTGCTCTCACCTTTTTCTCTTCCACTGTACACAAATATTCCCCAGGTGTCAGTTTACACAAACATGTTTATATATGAACAGTTAATATAGCAGGACTCTCCTGAGGTAAATTAGACACTTTTATATCGAGAATATATTAGTCGCTACTCCTTTACCAGAGTAAATCTTCTATTTATTTGCAGTCACACCACAGCTAAGTGCAAAAGCCTGCAGCAACAGAATGCTATTCTGGCTTTAAAGACTCTGCAGGGGAAGATATTTCAGTGGCATGATCCATAGCATAAACACTTTATTCTCTCCTAACTCCACTGGTTCATTTGGCTGCACAGAGAGAGGGAAAGAGAGGAGAATATTACAAGATGATGCTTAAACATATTTCATTACAGGGTCAGAGGGAAAGGATAACCGAAAGCTTGACTCTAAATAATTTGTTGACAGTAAAGATATCAGACTCGAGGTTAAGTCAGGGTCTATGGCACAGTATAGTCATCATGTATGTGAGTATTTATGTCCTTCATGGTAAACCAACAGCAACAGTTCATCCAGGGTACCGAGAAAGGAAAACATTGAATGCTGTCATTATATAGGAAAGGGTGATCCAGGGAGAAAATACTCGGACCTTTTAGTTTCCCCTTTTCTGCCCCCCCCCCTCCCCAACTCTTTCAATCCCTCTGTCCTAATGCTGCTTAAGGTTCTGGCCCTGCGCCAGATCAGATATGTGAGTGTTTCTCATGTTTCTTCTGAAGACATGCTCAGCGTACAAATTATTCAGCACCCTTGTCCCTCTACCAACCCACTCCACAATCCTTTGTCAGGAGGATCACTGAGCTGCAGGGGAATGGGTAATAATAATAAGGAGCCTGAGTACAAACATTCTTGGGAACGGACATGGGCAAAGAACAATAGAACAGGCTTGCCTGCGTGAAACCTGTCATGATGTAAACAACAGAGGTGCTTTTTCTTCTCAGAGTACTAACATCTTAATCCATATCACTCTCAGAAAAACAGCAATTATTCAGCAGAAATCATGAGGGGAAAATCATTAAAGTGTTACTGTGAGGTACAGCCAACACAAAATGTTGGAAGACAGAAAAAAAGGTGACAGCGCATGTGTGTTTGGATTCTTTCAGTAGCTGGGCTGCTGTGTGTTTGGCTAAGAAAGCTTACACAGTGTTACTGTGTTTCCAATTTGACCTTTTTGGATTCATTACGTGTGACAGACAAGACAGCGTTCCATACAACACATCTCTCGTTTGTTCTTGTTGCACAGTTGGAGGCTGTTAAACCAGAGAAAGATTGAGAATTAAGAGAGACGCCTATCGATCCAAACCTTTTCTTCTTTTTTTTTTAATAAATTAAACAGCAATTTGCCTGTACTTGCTAAAGCAGTCTAGTTTTTTTTTCATGGACATTAATGATGAAGATGAAATCTAATGTCATCTTCACTTTAAGGATTACATTTTGTTTTCTCATGTAGTCTATCATTCAGTAAGGGAAAACAACATAACTATAGCCTACTATAACAAAGAACAAAGTCTCAATGTAAGGATATCTTTACTGTAGAATTTATCAATGTTACATTCAACTGATAAAAATGAATAAATCCTCAATCACTGTAGCAAAATGCTTTTCCTCCCGAACTACAACAACGTCCATTTTTCCATAATGAAACAGTAAGTCCAACATAACCAATGTACCAGATAAGATCCCTCATTCTGTACCTATAGCTAAGCATCCCAATCAGTCAAAGGACAATATATCACCATGTGTCCAACTGGAATATTGTGTTTGTATGCCTGGACGTCTTTTCTAAGACAATCTCAAGCCTACACATCTCTCTATCCTTCAGCTCTTTTTCATTTATCTGTTTCAATATCCTGTATCCTGATGAGTCTGGGAACGGGGTGTTGACCTGACGTTTAAATCCCTGGTGAGTCCGTTATGGTAAGACAGCACAAAGTGCTGATAGCGGAGTGAGATACAGCTCGGACAACAAAGAACATAACAAGGCCGCCTGGCTTTACAGTCCAATAGGACTATCTTTGTTATTAGGTACATACCGTTGGTGATAGGCAATGTGTTTATACCTATGTGTGTATGAGAGTGTGTGCGGCTCCTGGGCTTGTGCTGTGCTGTCTGAGCCATGGGAGTCACCAGAGTATACCATTGGAAGAGTTATGGTCAGCTCCACTGCGCTGCCTCCATTTCCCAATGCAGCCAAATCTCTCCCAGCGGACCAAATCCTGTCAGATAAGAGCAGACAGCTATCGCTCCATTTCATCCACACAGACATGCAAGCTCCACGGTGAGGGAGATTACGCCAAAGGAGAAGGTGACAACCCTATCTCTAGGCTTTGGGGATCCTTGTGACAGTGTCTGGCTTATCAGACCTGCTCTGATGTCTCTTTACCAATGCATCAACAATGACAACAGACACTTTCAGAATCACATTTATATCTACTGCATTTGAAGTTGTTGTTCATCAACATCAGCCCTTAGCTAATTCAAAAATAAAGACAAGACACAGTATGAAACATGCAACAATAACTAACAATCTGTGTGACCTTTACAAGTCAGTTTATATCAAGAGGATTCCTACTAAAGCCATTTCTCACACAGCATCTTTGTATGACAATATTCTTTTGATACAATTGGTTGACTTAAACTTTTATAAAGAGAATACATTCTACACCAGAAATAATAAAACCTGTCAATTAAAAGGCAAATCAAGGGAGTGGTTTTATATGTACCCAGAACACAAGAAATCTAATATCAGAATGTACTTTGCTATCCAAGAGCTGAATGAAGCAGATATCTGTCCTTTTTAAATAATGAATTAAAGCCTTGTATTCACCCTCATTAACTCTGGGATCTCTGGATCTCATAAAGGGACATATAGCGAAGAAGCCTTTTACTCTGTTTCGCATATTCATTAGTTTCAATTTTCAACAATAAATCTGACCTTGGAGCCACTGACCTATGGGCTTGTAAACATAAAGCAATTTCGAACACGCTCTTAAAATGAATAGCAAATTAGTAGTAAAAGGTGCATACGGTAATGAAAAATATCTATTGAATATTTAGCCTTTAGCAGGGCTATTTAAAAACACTGTTACAAGGACCTTTCATATATTTTGTAGAGCAGTGCGTCATGCTGAGGAAGACGACTGAAAACTGAAAATGAAATAAAATGACATGAATGAAAAACTCATGGAAGTACATAAAGAGTAAGACAAAAACAAGTGTCACCGCTCAGTGGGTTTTATATACAATACACACAACACCTCATATACTGAGTATTATTGCAAATGCCAAATTATGCCTGTAGTCAACTAAAAACTATACATATAACTTACAGTTATCAGTATATTAGCTGCACTTGAGCAGTTTAATCTAATCCAATACAACAGTCCTATAAAAAACGTTCTTTTTTTGTATGGCTTATAACGCTCACTTTATGTTGACACAGTGTCAGGGAGGAATTGACACTATGGACATTTGTGAGGTTGTGGTTTGTTGTAGTGTTGTATTGGACTGAATTCTATTGAACATGGGTATTTCTAAAACAGAGTCAAAACACAACAAAAAACTATGTCACCGACTACATATTTAGACTACAATGTATTGTTGACCTGTGGGAAACTGATAATGTTTCCTGTCTAAGTCTATATCTAAACCCAAAAATGAACCAGATTAAAAAAAGAAAAGAAAAAAGCATTGCAGGGACAAATTACTGGGGAAGTGAAAGTGAGAAAAAGCAGACTTGAACCTCAAACCAGAACAAGGACTACACCTGCTGCCCCCTGAATACATGAAGTCAGATTTGGTCAACTGGATTAATGGGAGTTCTCAGTAGATACCTACAGCGTAGCTTGTAAATTATTCAGTTGGGTTTTGGATTTCTTTTGCTGATACCAATGCTGTGTCTATATATAGCAATCAGACCATATTGTCTTTTAAATATGTTCCCCACATTCACTACTTATGTTTACTTTTTGATACGAGTGGTGGTGGGACGGTCTATTAGTTAATTTACTTAAATATGTAGATATTAATTGTGGAATGTCATTTAGTCACTGAAATTCAAACTTAAAATGATAATTTGACTTATTTGACAGGGGTTGAATGAGGTACTTATCCATAGACAATGTATTACCTGCAGTAGATTTGGGTCATCGCCCTACCAGTTTGGAGATGCAGGCAGGAATACCAGCACAGAAGCAGAGCAGTGGTCCACCTACAAAAAAAATCTATATCAGTTCAAGTGTATGGTATATTCTGAATATTTTCACTGCTTTATATTGCCATCAAACAGCCATTTATGACTCAAACAGCTGATCTTCACTGTATAAGTGCACTTATGCTATATATAGGAATATTGAAGTTCAACAATTGAGAAAATGTAGTTCCAAAGGAGAGGGCTTTTTGAAATAACTTGTTAATTAAACCAGAACTTATCAAATTTCACCACACCGAAAAAAAGATGAAGGGAAAAAATGGTGCAGCAGTTGTCAGTCACACTGATCCATTTTCTTTCAATGACAATAAGAAAATGATAAAGAGAGAAAATTGTGGTGTTTTTGATAGAGAAGAGAACATGGCATACGTTGCCATTGTCATGAAACAAGTTCTGATCCGGCCCAGATTCATTGAGTGAATTAGCCAATTAGAAGCTGGCAAAGTACTGCTGTGCTGATGGGGAGGTTGTGGTCCAGGCTAAAAATTGATCGATTTCAGTTCTGTTCACTTCTGTTCAACTCAAAGACGCTAGTGGAAACAATGACCCCGTTCATAATAGTACAATATACTATGACTAGATGCACTTAAATTCAAAAATTTTAATTAATATTCACTTCAATTGTTTAAGTAGAAACATATTCCGAGCCAACAGTGCTTGCTTGAGCTGTTTTCAGACGTCTGTCAAGTTGAGGTTCAATCATAGTCTCCTTTTGCATGGCATCATTTCTAATCATTCATTTCTATTAATAGTGGTAAATGTAAAACATTTCTGAGGACTCCACTGTTCCGTGTGATTGGTACAGTTAGTCTGATTGGACTGGGTTCAGGAATGCGTTGTTCCTGATGGTACAGATGATAGGCCACTTATTTGTTTGCTCATTGTTCTGCTGGTTGTGTAAAATGTGACTGACAGAAGGGTCCAAACTTTGAAGAAAGCCCAGAAGCATCTTCCTTTAAAAATCATGGTCCAATGAACACATACTGTTCAACATGTCAGATTACATTATTAAAATCCTTTCTTCCTCTAGTTGCTTTTGCACTAAAGAGAACTTATCTTTCTCTCCATGCTGCTAATTCATCAGAAGGCAAAGCAGGCAGTTCCCATTTGTGTTACATTGCTTCTTCAAAGCAATGACCAGCAAGAACAGCAGTAGCATATAGTGCCGCCTAAGGGGGTTATATTAAAATCACAGGATTCTTCATAACCAAGCTGATGACTGAGTTGAATGCAGTGTTCTGTCAATCATTATTTTACTTTGCATTGCACACATTCCATTTACAGAGATAACGACATGTCACTACCCTCAAAAGCACTGTAAAGTGGGCTTTATAAATGAAACCTCTGCACCACACAGGTATAATTGCAACCTCTAATCCAACATTAAACCACTCAAAATGTATGATGTAATTTTTCCCTTTTCTTTGAGATCCATATATTACCAAAAAAAAGTGCCATAAAAGCACTCTGCTTCATAGAATGCTGAGCTTTTACAATGTGCACATGTAGAGGCTGAAAAATATAAATCCCTCCAGTAGGACAAAATGCTATAAGATCCAAATTTTAACAATTTGCAAAAAAAGGGAAATGTATGGTTACCCAAGGATACAAAAAGTGTTCCTTTTTAAAAAGATGAAAAGCAAAGTCAAAAGCATCACATTATGCCTGTTAGACGTTCTCTACAAATAAAATGCTCTGCTCACAATTACAGCCAATTACATCACTGTCAGACACTCCTTAGCGTTTCATTTGATTCAGGGAAACTCACTTCCCTGAGTTGATCTTTAGATCACTACATATAACATGACAAGCTATTAAAGGTGCTGATAGATAGTAGAAAATTACTAAGGTTGCACTGAAAGACGAGTAAGGAGGCACTCTCTTCTGGCCTCAGTTTTCCTCAGAAAGCCTGCAGGGCAGATCCTATCAGCCACTGGGGAACTCTTCCCTCATAGCTGATGTAATATCAGTAGGGCTAGGAGAATTGGGGAGAATAATCTACACAGAGTACTATGGCACTCTCTAATTCAACAGGGAAACTAAAGTACAGCAGTGATCAGCATTCCCAGCTATTTAGGACATCACTCAAAAGGCAAAAACACACTGTTGAGGTCGACACACTCACTTTAAGGGACCTTTGGTGTGGTTCCAACATCTACTGTATTTACAGGTTGGGATCAATACAATGTAATCAATGTAATGATCAAATATAACCAGCAACAGTTATAACAACGCTTGCTTAATTTTATCATTTTATTTTCCTATTGTTGCTCAGCAGTGAAAGAGGTGTACAACAAAGATGGTAGAAATGCTGTGGAAGATTAAGTCAAATTGAAAAGAAATTGAAAATGTGTCAGCCAGCAAGGTGTGATGCAGCTGAGCTTATACTTTCAATTTCAAATACAAACATTGCATGTCATGTATACTTGGCTCTGGTTTTACTCTATCGCATCTCCATTCATTTTTATATAATGCAAATGGATTTAATCATAATTTTGTAATTAAGACAACAATAAGGATGACGGTTTTAAGAGCACTCGATCAGACCATGGCCACAATTATTCACTTCCTGCAACGGTAACTGAACATTTTAGATTTGATATACGTGTAGTATATTTCAAAGAAACTGTCTTTTCTGGTGTGGTGAGCTGCTTTAAACCTGCACACTGCCTTCTCCAGGGCCAAGTCATCACCTCCAGTAAAGGTCATGGGCGACCATGATGGATGGGCACTGCTGTGGATTTAATTTAAAATAAAGAGCAATAAACACAGGGCTCATGCGAGTGGCACGGGGATGATGAAGGATCCATTAGTTAAGCAAAGGTCGCAGGCTCCTCCCCTGACTGTGGCTGTCACCATGGCATCACAAACAGTGACATGAGACGAGGGGCCAGAGAGGGTCACAGGGCGACATCAGTTCCACAGAGGTTCCTCTCTGTCAGAGCTGTCCTGTTCATCAGCCATGTCAGAGAGGTTCAAGCACATACCTAGTGGAGGACAATAAGGGGATGACCTCGAGGAATCTCTGAGGTTGTTATGAATGTCAGACATTGTTGTTAAGATTCAGAAAAGGAGATGCATTTTAAATGTCAGTACTTTGGGCATGCACTGGGGGGTAACCTGTTAGCACTGTATTTAAAGTAGGGCAGAAAATCCTCTCTTCTGTTTATGAATAACAAAGCAATTAATGGCAGCAGGTGTCTCCTGCGATTTTAATACTTTGTTTCTTGTATACTCATCATGCATAACTTAAATGAGTCCATGCCAAAAGCTAAGGTATATGCAGTGCTCATAGTTCACAATCCATGTCAAAACAAACGTTTTGAAAATACTAATGCTGAAACCTGTGTAGCACATGTCCAATTTGCTGCCTTCAAATGCTCCTCACTAATGGCATTTAATAGGTTCCGTGGGCCAAAATTGTGACAGTATGATGTATTTGGCCAGCAAGCCAAGCTAATGACTGCCATCAAATGTGATTTGAGTTTTCAGCCATGGTTATCTCGGTAGAGCCCAATTTATTTAGTGTCACCTTTTAACTACAGCGTTTGGCATTGACACATGGCCAATGAAAACATGAGTGAAGGCTATCTCCTATTAGCGGCGCTGATTGGCTAGTGATGGAGACATCTCAGGTTTCTTTCCAGTTTACAATACGAAGCCTAATTGTGCTGTTTGCCGAAGGAGGCAGTGATACATGGAAGAGGCAGGAGAGCCTTGACCCAATGTGAGAGACTAGATGAAAATTTGGGTTTGGTTGATTACAAAAAGTTTAGCTGTGACTGAGGAGCTCTGTAATGAAGACTTTAAATGGTTAGAGGAGAATTATGAAGTCTGTTATATCAGTAATTATTCTGGTTAGAGTTTAAGTGTCAAAACATCTTTGTGGCATATTTCAAATGTCTAACGCAGGCTGTTAACAGTATATTTACTATAAAAACATTTTTAAAAAAAAAGAAAAAAGAAAAAATACCACACACTGTTCACCATCTCTGAACGTTTGGCATACCCACTTGCCTTTCACCACTTTTCCTTGCAAAAGTCACATTAGGATTCATAAGACTAATACAACCCCTTCTCTTTGTAAACATCTGAGCAAACAGACACTTTTATTGTTGACACATTCCCAAACCACAGCACTTTCATTTTGCTCTTTTCCATTTGACTTTCACTTATCAGATGGCTTTTTAAAAGCAGACCCTTTTTTTCCGCAGCACTCGCACTCTCATAAGCCTTTATCAGCTTACCATTCATTTACATGTATAATTATTACAGGCGCTTCAGGAGCCGTTTGCTAAAAAGCTTTATGCAAATTGTAATTAACGGTAATTAAAACCCAGGCTGCCCTGAATGGGAGCCACGGTACCAGTGCATCATTTACAAAACCAAATTGAATCTAATGACTTTACTGTTTGAAATCAGCAGGGGGTCTGAGATGGGGCTAAGAATGTCCTGTCTGACATTAAGACCAAAGAACACAGCAGTGGAATCACATTTCTACATATTTGGACATGAGCCAACTGTTGATGCTAATCTTTAAATGCTGTAATTATTCACTCAAACAATTAAAGATCTATATATGCAATATGTGAAGATATGAAACTGAATGCCCTGGAGTCCTGCTTTAGGATTTTCCCTGTCAAATAAGCCCTTCAACTTTAATTGATTAGGGGAGGAAATTATCTAGAGACTCGTGTATGCATGGCTGTGTGTTCATCTTGTTAATCCGTGTGTTCACTGTCTTCACAATAAGACCTTCTCCTTCCCATTTCACAATAAAAGGTTCCTCAGAGAAGACTGAAAGACAAAACCACTGAAGGTTTGTTATAAATCACCACATTCTCTCATCTAATGTTGATTTTAATTAGGTGTACAACACTTAAGTTTCTTAGTGGAAGTAAAATCTTAAATGTAAATCCCTACAACAGTTGACAGCAAACGATTAGGCCTGCACACTTCTGTGTGTGCTGTTTCTGACACAGCTGCAGATGAGCTGTTCATTCCCTTTATGTCACTACACAGACATAAAGGGGGTTAGTAGAGAACAATTGCAGCTCATTGTCTCAATGGACCAATCCTGGATCTCTCATTGGATCTCATCCTACAAATATGCCACATTAATGTCATATATCAGAATAGTGTGGAATATATGGACAAATATATGAACAAAACAACACAAATGAGTTTCCCTGACATTCTTTCAGTACTGCTACAAAAAGCAAAAAAGAAAAGTCTTACAGGATCTTACAGAGCTCACAGGTAGATTTCTGCTATTAAAGAAAAAATACAATCACATAGACAATAGCTCTGGGGAAAGCAGCTATGGTAGGTTGCCCCTTACAATAAAGCTTACTGTACTTTCTCCCAGAAGGGATCAAAGAAATAAAGCCAGTTAAAAAGCTAATAAACTTCAAAAGGAATTCTTTATGTAAACAACATGGGCCTCCAGTCGTGCTCGTTGGAGAGGACATGTTTTTAAATTAGTTACAGATTTGCTGTAGATCAATTCCCTTCAAAGGCCAAAACACACACTGCATAGCATAATGGTTTTGTTAGTCTTTAATGTTGCAAACTCACACGAACATGATCACACACACATAACCACACAAGTATGGATGAAATATGGATAACAGGATGGGATGACGGATCTAGAATGTAAACTCCACGTCTGACTGGCATTATCAAACCACACTCATCGTCATGATTTGGGGGAGTATGCACCCCTCATCTTGTGGTGATGTGCACAACCGATTAGACGCGTGTTAGCCCAAAGCTTTCACTCAGCGTTTGTTGGGCCAAAGCTTGATGTAGAGTGAGAATTTTAAACTATGCAAATCCCTTTTAAAACCCTGATCTGTCAGTGGAGTACAAATCACATTTAGATGTCTATGTTAATATTATTCATTGATAATGTTTTATGGAATTATTAGATTCCAAATTCCTCCTGGAGGAAATGTCACATCTTTGTTAAACTTTCCTGATTGGCAAAAGTAATGCTTTAAATGAATAGTTTGACATTTTGGGAAATACGCTAATTTAGCATCTCGCCAAGAGTTGGATAAGATTCACATCACTGGACTGGAAACGGGGGAAAGAGTTAGCCTGAACCTCTTAGCCTCTGAACTATGGTAACAAAACCACCTACCAGACCATGAACATGACCAAACTATGACAACAAGCATCCCTGCCACACTGAGGAAGACCACTCCATGGGAATACTGGTCTTCCTTAATTTTTACCCTCTTGTCTTTGCTGTGTCCTGATTTGAACTTGGCTGCAGGCTTGTGGGAGAGAATGACACACCTCACACATTTTGAGGCGCTGCTCCTATTCTTTTCAACCCGTTTCCATTGCTTATCTGTTGGTCAGCTGGGTATAGATATCAGCCCTCTCTCTCTCTCTCTAGACTCTATACCCACATTTCTTAGGGCCATAAAACTGTCAGCCAGGATTTACTCAAGATGAGAGTAGAGAAAAGTCATGAAATAATCTCCTGCACATGTAAGTGGACAAAGAGTGAAGAAAGCAAGCAAGAGGGAGGCATGAGTGTGAAGAAAAATGCTTGAGAGTAAATAATGTGTATAGTACCATGTGGCAAGAGACTCTTGACGGTCGAGTTCACTGCAGGAGATGATGATCACACAATGAAATTCAGCTACAAGGAGAATGAGGATTTTTAGAAAAGAACATGATAAAAGAGATAATGGCTTGTTATTGCTCCTGCCACTAGCACACATACAGTATCTGCGTCTCTTGCATTACTTAAAGCAATGGTGCATGGAGACAGAGCCATTCTCAGAATTTTATTTTTACACCACATTAACTTTGGATTTTCTTTTCATTAAGACATTGTAAAACATTCAGTTATTTCTCTTAAAAATTCTCATAAAGTTTATTTAATCCTAAACCAGACCAAGATGAGGAGAGAAAAAAAAAAAAAAAAAAGAATCAGCACAATAAAATGATAAAGACCAACAGGTAAATTATCTTGAATGTGTGCGAGTGAACAGGATTTGAGACATAACGTGTGTGTGTTTGTTACTGGGCAGCAAAAGTCTCAAAAATGCTTCAGAGTAAATTATGTGTGGCAAGCCCCTCTTGATGGCCACAATAGTGTGAGACAATGATGATGTTTTGATAAAGATAAGATGGAGATTTGTGGGACGGGGAGGCCCGGAGGCTCTGATGCATTGTCACCCATTTCCGGCAGAAAACACTCAAAGATCACACACTCTGTCGAGTTATTCATAAACCTCCCTCTCGCTAGAACAGACACAAGTAGTGGGACAAGGTGTGACGGACTGAATGAGGCCAAGGATGTGGATATTGATGGCTCTATTAGGACACTATAAGGCATCATCTGCTCACTTGTGTGTGTAATACTGACAGCCAGAATAATAATGGCTGTCTCACATCAGTGGAGGAACTGTTGGACCTTCACAACCCAGAATGCATTACACTTGTTTACCTTGCATATTTTCTTAAAAAAAGAAAAAAAAAAAAAAAAGAAGAAGGTGGGTCAGTGGAGCTTCGGGGGATAATTATCATTAAACCTAAACCTGCTCAGAAGGAGGTGATGTGCACTGCCTTTGACATGACAGTTGCTAATGATTCCACATTTCCACACGTCTAATTTTGTGGTGGAAGCTATCCTGACGCATGGCACTGTGAAGGACTTCATATGACTGGATGACAAGGAGGAGGGGGTTACAATCAGGGTAACTGCCCCCTGTCTAACTCCATAACCTGTGGTCATGAGAAATTTGCATTACAAAATACAAATAGCTGGTTACAAACGAGCAAATTTATCATACAGTGAGCGTATTTGTTTCAAAATATAATAACTCATTTAAAGTGAATGAGGTGTGCCAATGAGGGTCAGTCAAAATTTCACAGATTTGATTTGAAAACTACGATGTAAATTTTTGTAACATTACACATTGGTGCATTGGATGTTATGAGAGATAAAAACAACAAATAATCTAAGAAAACCCTCATATATATCTTTCCTATAATCCTGTCTTCCTGAAGGTAGGGCCGTTACATTAGAATGCATTAGTTTGAGCTAGGTGTAACTAATAACCTGTCAACTGAGCATAATGCTTAATGTAGACTTTTTTCAGCTTACAGTTTGTCATTGACACATATTTGTCATTTTGTAGCTGTTTTGTCACTTCTTGCTATTATCTGTATGCCCCTCCTATCCACTGCTGTAAAAGAAAACTTGCTCAGGCAACTTTGTAGGTTTCAGTTCAATACATTATTGAATGCTGTATTTGTATCTGGCTGATAATGTTACTACTACTGTTCTGCTCTGTAGCTGGTCTCGCATATCAACCCACCTTCTCCACTTCACCTGCAGTTAGTGAATTAAATAACCTTTTTAAAAAAATCCCAACTAGTTCTCCGGAGCTTGAAATGGGACAAAACAGACACACCTTTATGCTCCTGATGTTCTACGTGTTACAGCGCATTGTCAGCTTATCATAGGGATAGGTAGGAATAGGCAGATTTAAGAAGATCAATCACTGAGGCAGTATACTCTTGCATGAAAGGAATTATGAAAGTCTGTAATTGTTATTCATGAAAAATACAACCTGACAAAGTAGGAATTTCCTATCTACAATGGGCTCGCCAGGAGGTGGAGTGAAAGAACATGCTCGGCTTTATTGACAGCTCAGGGGAACATGATTCTCTTCAATGAATATCATTTGGCATATCCCCATCCCACGCCTTCAATAATTTACAGTATTGATTTGAAACAAAATCATACACTGTGAAGTGGATAGGAGTACAGTTCTTTCATTTAATGCTTTAGTGATCTGTGGCCGCTGATTTGGTACACAACCAACAACAAAGAAACATACATCTGAATTTGGCCTGTAGGGAGCAGCGACAAGCATCTGTCAAGGTGAAATACAGACTGAAAGAAAAAAGATGATATTCAGCACCGATACCTCACATGTGACATCCTGATACCACCAAGCAGCATGATGAAATGCATTATGGGCCAAATAAAACACAATATAAAAAGAAATCACTTAATCCACATTTTTTTTTAAAAATCCTTCAAGTTATTAATGATATTGCCCCTCGTCTTTGACATTTCCAATCAATTACAGATTGTATCCAGGTGATTTAATTCGATTTCGTGTTGCAGTGGAGCGATTTTGGGATGCACGGCATTAATCAAAGAATTATGCGGAGTGAAACACAGGGGAGGCCTGTTGTCACTGTTACAGCCAAATCAATCAGACTCTGCTGAGCCCCCCTCTGAACACACAGGCCATTTTTATTCTCCTGATATGTAGGTATCTCTATGACGCACAAGCAACAAAAGGCTTTTTAAACACTGAGGATATATTAAAAAACAGCATTAAAATGCTACATTTAAATTCAAACTGGACAAGACATTTTCAGAGGTAAAATTAATGCATGGGGTCTTGTATGACATCATTCTATACCTGACATTTATACACTTTTTTGTGAATACCTCATTCTTAACCAAGAGTACTTCTTGTATCATGTACTGTATGAGTTATAAAGTGAGCTGCTTTGTCCATCCCCCTTGGCACTTCAGAATAAAAGGCTTATAGCATTTTTTTTTCTTATTATTGGGAATATCAAACATGTTATATCCTTTTCCACAAGCCCACCAGTGAATTAAACCCATCGCTCTCATCTTGATGGCTCTCATTCTTCTTTTTCCAGAGAGATTGATGCTGCTGCACACCAGGTGAAAGTCATATTCTACCACTCGGTGTGTGTGGGTCTGTATGCAGGAGGCAGGTGCATGTTTAGTCAAAATACATTATAGTATTTCCCAAGTCCGACCACCATGTGTTCAAAGTTGCATCAGTGTTTAGCCAATAAAACTTGCTCATAGTTCATGTCTGCTTTTCCAAGAAGCTTATCTAACCACAGATCAATTAGCACAGTGCAACACATTTAAACAAAGCAAAACAAAAAGCTCACCAATGAGCAATTTCTTTCAGACACTGCACATGATTATTTTATAGAAATGCCACAGACCTTCACTTGACTACCACACAGTAGTATCATATGGTACAAATCAGTGGAAGCAGAAAATCTCTGCTGTCTGAATCTGCTTCATGCCAAATCATGTGGAAAGCCTTTTCTTTCTTCTGGTCCAACTGCAATCCCCCTGAGATCTGACTCAATTCACACCTCTGAATGACACATACTTCACCCAGACTGGGATAAGGAATATAAATGATTAAATCCAAGTACTGTCTATCCTCTCCTCTTCATGAAACGCTGCACTTGGTTCATGAGAAAAACCCTCATGACAATAAGATTCAGTGTCACTAAATGATCTTTGAATAAGTAAGCGATAATATCCTGACAAACAGTCAGCTAATAACCCAAAGTGATCCTTTTTTAATTTGACTGAATCGTATGGAGTCCCTCTTATCAACAGTGTCATATGTTCTGTGCAATGTCTCTCCAACAACAGGCTCCCAGCAGGGGAGCAGAGGATTAGAAAAGGATTCCTCTGACATCTCTGGAAAGCACACTACACAGCCAGCTGTCTCCAGTCTACTGGCAGAGGCTGCACCTCATTCAGACCCAAAGCAGGCCTCTGACTAAGGCACAGGCTGGCCGCCAGACCAGCTGCCCAGTAATTAGCCTATTAAAATGGAGATCCAGGTACAAGCAGAACGGTAATATGAAGATCAACTAAGTTCATATCTTAAGCCCTTGGCAATGTCATAATGGATTTGTGAGGCAGGTTTTTCTTCTTTTCACCTGGAGACTGCAGTCACGTTGTCCAATCAGATCATTGTTCAGCTAGTAGTAGTATTACACAGCAATGTAGACTGAGGCAATACACTAACATCTGGCAAAACAATTTCAATAGATGTTTCAGATGTCAGCGTTAAAGAAATGCATTTCACAGATTGTTGCATGCTTGGTTAGGGTGCAACTTACAATTTGCATTAGCAATTAATCTGTACATATATTTTCATATTTTCTTTAATTAATGATTAATCATTTGGTCCACAGAAATACAACTAGAGAAAAATAGTACAAAATAGTGAAAAATGCCCAGCTCAGAGTCCAATGTAACCTCTCCAATGCGCTTGTTTTGCTTTTGCTTGATAAATCACAATAAACTATGAATCAGTTATCAAGCCTATAAATCAATTAGTTGATATATTGTTTGAGCACTTTTCTTTTGCAATATACCATGTAAAACAGTTTTACATTGAAAATATATGAGTAAAAAAAAAAAAGTGATCAGCCACCAGCATGACATCATTAACTCCAGCAGGAGAGACCATCCCTCTCCTTGAGGAATTGCTGCCCGTCTGCACATCAGTTACAGAGGAGACATCAGTCTCTGGTATAACAATGTTGAATCACTGGCTGTACCAACTGCCTGGAAAGGCAAAATTAAGCTCCTAAATTTGCCTAACAGTGTCTGATGAGTGATGGATCTCTCTGGCTCCTGGGCATGCTAATCCTTTACCGAGGACATGTTGATTGTCTTTAGATGGTTCTCTGTCTGACACACAAACTGATGGGTAAATCTGTGTACATGTAAAGACAGGATATAGGGAGAGACAGAATGAGGCCATTGAAATCTTTAAAACTGAAATATTTGTCACAAAATGACTTTCTTTGGTCAGAGGAACATATGTGGCGTCTGTGATCTGAATAAATGGAGTCACTAAAGGCTGCAGCTGTTACACATTAAATGTTACACATTTGTCAGGAAACTAAGGCAGGTAGCTCTCATTAATGAAGAGTGCATTAGACTGAATTGGAAAGCGCAGAAGAACACAACAGACATTAAGTATTGATTCACACAGACATGCATACTAAAAAGTGCACGTCTCTCTGATTGGACTGGGAAAGGAACAAACAAACCCATCATCAAAAATGATTCAACTTTCCTAAAATGGCAGCACAGAGCTAGAATACAGATGAGCACCACACAAAACCGTGGTGATAGGTGTGGAACTAAATGATTAGAGACAAAATTGTTCAGGTTAATTTTCTTCAGCCCTCATCTCCCCATGCTGAAACACTGGAGTTGAAACACTAATGATGAACATTTAACACATGACCTGCACAGACATCTCAGCTGTTCTGTTTGACTTCAGAGCACTGGATGAAAAAGTTACACTCTAGATCACCTTAATCAATACTCCCATTAAGCCCTAATCAATTAACCATTAACAAGCTGTTTCTCGGCAAATCGCCGGCCAAAGATTATCTGGTTATGCAGAGCAAAGAGCACACACTGTGAAACCATGAAGTCAATTTTATGAGATCCAAAGCCAAGCGTAAGCCACGTTTTAAAAAGAGCATTACAGTAGGACCTATTCAATTTGATTGTTAAAGGTCATCACATCAATTTTCTCTCCCTCACAAACACGTCAATCTTAACATGAATTTTTAATGACCCTGAGAAGAGGTCTGAAACAGGCTGACAGTATAGACATCATCTTATTGCCGCTATCAAAGTGATGTACTTAAGAAGTATGTACAAAGACTTTTTTCCAGTGCAGTCAAGTGGAGACGTGCAGAACATCGACTATATGAATTCTTCGTACAGACAAGTTTAATTAAGAAGCTCCCTGACAGTACTTCTCACTGGCATTAACAGTTTAGGAGAGCTGGAAGACAGAAAGTAGACAACAGGGATTAAAATCACAACTTTATCCAGTTATTTTGACATTCAGAACCAATTTAAGTTTTACTTATATCGTGTCATGTTCCACAGAAACAAGCTATTATTTGATTCTGCTAAAGCTCTATGGTAATGGCCAGTACAAAAAAAGGAAAGGGGGGAAAAAGGGGGGAGGGTATTTCTCAATTTCTCATTTGGCTGAAGGGAGGGTGACTAATTTTTCTCATCATAAATTTTGATTTTAACTTTATATATAAAAACAACAACTATATTCAAAAAGAAAAAGAAAAAAAAAAGAAATAGAAAGCCTTACAGTCATTGCATTTAAAATACAACAAAATAAGGGGTGCTACTCCATTGGTGCATGTAAACACATTGCACACAACAGAACACATGCACACAATACATCACACAATTGAAAAAAACAAACAACTACTTTCACTTTCAGTCCCATTAAGATATTGAGTCTTAAATTAGGGAGCATGATTGAACAAGCTGTGCCAATTTAACACTAGGTTTTTAATGCACATTTTCAATTTCAGCATAGAAACAAACCAAGCCAAAAAAACAAAAAACAAAATGCAACAAAGTGCAATGTAACCAGGCTCAACAAATACATGACGACGTACATGAAGCATGTGAATTAAACAACCACTGAAGCTTCTGCTCTACTGAAGAGATGAAAAATAGCAAAGACATAAACAACAGATCTGTGTGAGGCCAAGGTGCTCTCTTAATTAGTCAGCTTGTTGCACTTTCATCTGCCGCCACCAGCTGTTTCTCAGTGGAAAAACTCCTAATATTCGCATAAGAGTAGTGAGGGAATCGTGCATTCATTTGCATTTCCTTTTACAGATTTTCCTCAAACTTAGTTAAAATTTTACACCATTGGATGGAAACCCAGCTACTGTTATAATATCTTTACATGATGTGGGGAAGGTGTCGCAGTTTTTGTCCAAGTCAAGCAGAGGGTTTAAAGATAACACTAACCGTGGGGAGGGTGTAATGGTTGAGCCTCCCTCACCAGCACACCGTGTCAAAGTGGTGTCAAAGCAGGATCTAGTAACACTCTCTCCGTATGGCATTTAAATAGGCACACTGCCATACATTCACACTGCACCTCTAATCTCCATACAGAAGACAAGCACACAAAGTGAACAGAGAGATGGTTTTATCCATGGATGCACTCTTCCACTGTCTGGCCTCCAGAGGTGTGGGTGCAGAGATAAACGAGGTGGAGGGGGGGATTAAAATGTCCCAAACATTCAGGGTGTTTAATTGAAACCTCCCTTGGGACACTGCAGAGGGGACGTAGGGGGCGGGAAGGCTGTCTGGGGTGCGACCGCTGGAGACCCTCGTAGGTGAATCCATTCCCTCATCACCTCTCAATAGGAGATGATAAATAGCGTGACATCAGTATCCCGCAGGGGACGGGTGTGCCACTGTCCGCTAGAAAACTGAGCACTATGTGGCCTTTATGTCAGAGATGGAGCATTGGGGGGTGGGGGGTTCTACTGTGATCAATAATTAATCAAAAAATTATGTTGTTTTTTTCTTTTTGTTGACAGGCTAGTTGAAGCATCTGTGTGATGAAGAAGAAAGGAGGAGCTCACTTCTTCTGGAAATGTGCCACACTGTGAGCCAATTCCCAACCCATTTTATAAAGTGTATGTGAATATATAAAATATAATGATTTTTCAGTTAGTATAAGAAATCAAAATACTTAACTGTTTTATTCCAACAGGAAATTTTAGAATACTAGCAGTATAGTATAATTCTGTCTGACACTGCAGTTAGACGTGAGACAAAGCAAAATGTGTTTTTTCCAAAAAATTTAACAGTAGCACACTTCTGTGTTCTGAGGTTCTGGCCTAATGGGATTGGCTGCAGTCCCACTGCAGCCTTCAAAAAAGATAATGCGATGTAGCTGATGGATGGATGTTTTCTGAGGTGTTCCTGGAGCTCTTTCCACTACCATCCACAATTATCTTTAATTTTCCTCCAATTTCCTTTGAGCACTGACTTGGGTGAGAATAGTGTCCATTAACAGCACACTCATACATTTTTCCAGTGAAAGCTTCATACTCAAAACTCTAACTTTATGGAAGTGAAATACAAAATTTCTGGGGTTGACCTTTAATGATTTAACGGTTATGTCTTCGATATGGAGAACAAAGGATGATACATTATGCTAATCTCGCATTATGAACATTTATAAATATACAATCTATTAGAACTAGCAGCACTTCTGACAGTAAATGATAAAAGCAGTACTGTATTAAAGTGAGATGTCTAAATATTTTGTCAACCTTAATTCCTATAAATGAGATGGACAAAACATTAGAAACACCTCTCACTAAAAACCAGCACCACAAACTACAGCCATTAAAATAAAAACATTCTATTTCAAATATATCAATAAAAACTGAACATTATAATCCTCATGGAGGAGGATTTATTGCAGGCCTGTTGTATTATACTGCATTAGTTGCATCTAGGTGTACTTAATTGGCTAACGAGTGTAGATTAATTTAATGAATGTCATAGTTAACATTCCCCTGAACTGGAGAATCAGAACGTAAACCTACTGAAGGATTTAAAACTTAAGGGTATTTATTTCATCACAGGGGTTATGTGCAGTTAAGCCTGTAACAACAATCTGTAACGTCAGATGAAGCCAGTTCGTCACTCATACATGTCTGTTGAATGAAACAAAGTATCCAATATATCCATCCATATAACTTCAGATGACATATTATGTAACGTTAACGTTTACAGCAGCGTTGCATAAATTACTTGTTCTGTCTGTTAAGAATCTTAATATATCTTGCTTGGGTGGGGAGAAGATGTGAACAAAACAGTGCTGCGTTCCTTTCTCTGTGTCTGGACTTTAGCAAAGCTCTCCAGAATGCCTTAGCTTTAAGTGACCATCCATAGCTGTCGTACTGCTGTGATCTGCCATTTACAATTCAAAGAGCTTGGGTCTCTTTAGCTGATCCTGTGCAGGTTTTCTAGGTGCAGTTTTGTTTTCCCAGACAATCCATTCTTTGACTGGGTGCAGCCACCTTAGCTACACACCATTGTCGTAATTGATTACATCAGCCTCAGCCCTAACCAACTGCCATTTAATGCTTTTATGCCATTTTATCAAGGACTGCTCATCCAAAAAACTTCAGCCGATAGCCTATTGAACTTCTTGGGTCCTTAAAAATACTGACGGAAAGTTTTAAGTCGATCGGATGAGCGGTTGTCAAAACATTTGAGGGAAGATAAGGTTCATGTTATTGTCCCATGCAGTAGGTGGACAAAACAATAGGAACACCTTACAATATAATGCAAACTAATACAATAACCATGCAATAAGTTTTACCTTTGTTAAAACAATAATGTTTTCGTTGACTGTGTCTAAGCGGTGTTTATGGTCATTTTACAGCCCTTAATTTGTGCTGTTTTTTATTGGATTGCATCATTTTGTTAAATGTTTCTGACCATGAAAATTTTTCCAAGTACAACATGGAACTTTGGATTTAACTTACGAGGGTAAAAAGAAATAGTGCGTTCTAAATCCCATCACTGAGACCACTATAGTGTCTGATCTTTCCTGCTTTCCCATCCCTCCTATAATAGAGCACTGAACCATGTGACTGACACTGCTGAGTGATGGCTTTTGTCAAATCAATGAGATGTGAACAAGTGCTGTGATAATGTTGTTAGCAGCATCATTTTCTCTTGTTCTTGGTTGAGCTGGTGATTGATAGAGGTGGGGGCCATTTTGTCCAAGGTCAAGAATTGAGAGCGTTAGAAATAAACTTGCGGCGCAGTATGTGTCCTTGAAAAAGCACCACAAGATAACGGCAAACAAGACCATCCAGCAGTTAAAATTTCTCACACATCAGTTTGAATGGGATCTTTGAAACCAACTGATTTCATGACAATTTTTCATGTAAAAAAATATATATATATGATTAGTCAATATATCTATATATCAGCCAATGTACAAAGACATGAAAATCAAACTGATGTCGCATTGTGAGTTATATTCCCGTGAGATTAACATCTGTTAACTGCATCCAACACTGACCTGTGAAAAGCCTGATGAATAAAGAAAAGCCTTGAAAACAAAAGGAATAAATGGTTCTATGTTCATTAAATGCTGAGAAACGGCGCTTTGATTCACAGTAGCCGAGTCCATCAGGGTTAGACTCACAAAAAGAAGCCTCTTGTAATACTTTAGTTAATATCACTTCTCTTTCATGGTGAGCCAATATGGTTCAGGTGACAGAAGTTGCAGGAGGTGCTGAAATGTAATGGCTTAAATTTGCTTTTATACAAATCCCCACAGTGCATATTATGGCTTCTGGTAATATCTTTTGGGAGAATTTTTTCCCATGGAAGTCTGAAAATTACTTTTAAACAAAAGCTTCAAATTGACTTGAGCTTTAAACACACATGCGCACACACAGAGTAGCCCAGCAATTCTTATTGTTACTTTCCACATGGCTCTGGGTGGTGTGATTATGTGGGTGCTAAACTCCTGTCAGTCTTACTTCACACTAAACTCACTAGTGTATACTCTTGTTTGGATTTTTACTTAGCTAAACTGCGAATATTAATTAGCTGAGAAAATACAATTTTTTGTTAAACAGATTAGAGATGCTTACTTGATTCTCAATTAGCTGCTTAAATAAAGCTGTATGCGCTTGTTTGTGTGAAGCCCAGTTTGTTCCAAAGCTAATACCCAGTATGCAAATGTTGTTGAATACAGCAACACAGGATAATTCAACAAGAGAGACAGAAAACAAATCAGTCTGGGTTTAGTTCCTTTGATCAACAGAGAAGCAAAGCATGGCGGTCATTTTCAAAGAGAAAGTTTGACAAATCGTTACTGTAGCATCAAGAAATCACTTGTTTTCCATGGGGAAATCTTTGGCTAAGCTACTGTATAATAACAATGAATTTCAAGGACTTCTAGTGAGGTGTAATGGGCAATATGCTGTTACTACACAACTGTAAATCACAAGTTATGCAAAAATTCCTTCCTTTTTCCAAATCTTTCTTTAAATTCAGACTATATTGTTATGTTACATCTGCAACTGACAGCATCTCTTCAGTAACAAACAGCGCTGAGACAATCATTTTTAATCTGACAGTTTTCTTTTGCTTGAATAATTTGTACGTAAGGAAGAAAGGGTGTTGCTTCTATTATCTGTACAATGAGATACAGCATATTGTAATGATTCATTTAAGATGTAGGGTGGAAAATGACATCTTCACTTCTGCTCTTAACCATCTGGTGGCACTCTTCCAGCTTTTAAAGACCCAGGAGTGCGTTACGTGTACAGTCCCATAGCGGGACCAAAAGCTGCTGCGCCCACTGAACAAAGGCTTTTGTGATGAGATCACATTCAGTTTATCCTTACAGTAACAGTCTCACAAGCAGATAAAGCACCTATGGACAGTTGCCATTTAATCTGCTCATCTTTCTCAGTTATCTGTATGTGATTCTGTGATTCTGAAATCCATTTAACAAAGTTCGATCGCAACCAAATCCAGAAATGCATGATTTGTGACAGATCATGATTAATGAGATGCATCATCTAATGATTATATCAGTGAGTGAGACCCAGTCTGTAAAGCACACTTCCGCATTACAATTCATTAAGCATAACTGCTGAGTGGCTTCATTACTGTCAGATTGAAAAAGATATTACAATCACTCTTAATTCCATTCAAATAATATCTTTCTTAGGGTGGTCATGAGAATAATACTTAATACTGTATTATTTTTTCCTCATATGGTATAAGCTAATTCTCTGAAGGGTCAAACAGGTTTTTACAGCTGTGGTCAGAAAATCAGTTCAACCATTTATTTAGTCACCACCAGTACAAGTGAATGAAATTATACAATATTCACAGGATGTGAGATTAAACTGAGAACACAATCCACCGCACTACTAAGTAGCCCAATTGATGAGGCAATATTTTGACACTAGAGTTAATGCGGCCCTTATGGCAGCTGTCCTTTGTGTGGCATGGTGATTTAGCAGCAGTAAGTCGCACCATGAGCTAATGTCGTCCACAGAATCCGAATGGCCCTTGTTGTGAAAGGACTTTAGCCGATCCCCTCTTCTCCCCGAGTGGCAGCGACCCCCTCTCTCCACGCCCACTGTTTTGACTGTCAGCAACCCCTCCCCTCTCCTCCCCTGCTCAGCCCTAATGAGCCATCTCCTGGGGCAGGGCTTTACCCCCGCTAGGGGTAAAGAGGCCATCATGTTGCTCATCTAAAGACGACACATAGCCATGACTTCCCCCTAATTGTGTGCCTGTGTTGGCTCATTTGTTTTCGTCGTTAAAAATTCACCCCCATATTTCCCCCTCCCCACTGATAGACCGGCTGTAAGCAATTTGGGGGAGCAGATCGTTTCTACTGGCTTGGGAAGGCTTTGAGGCCCTTCTCTCTGATGTATAGAAACACCCACAAACAAAGACACACTTGCAAAAGCACAATAAAAATATTAAACACATAAACACTCCTCATTATGCATACACAGACAAATACACTGAAGTACACACACACACAAACACACACCCCCCCCCCCCCCCCCCCCCCAGTGAAACCCCTTGGGACTGTTTGCGTCTGTGGCAAATTTCAAAGTAGTAAACATCAAACCCAGACTGACTGCGACCTGTAGGAGGAGACCTTTAGCTGGCACATTAAATATTGATGTGGTAAAGTTATGCAGATTGTTTATTGACCGGCTTCACAGAAGAAAATGGGGGAGGGAAACAAAAAAATAAATAAATAAAAAAATCATGCCTGCCCGCTCAACTCCATTCCTGGTGAAATTAGTTTGATTTCTGAATGCAGTTTAAATGCATTTCCTCTTCACGACAGTTGGGATGTAATTTCAAGAACAAACAAGCAATTGAGCAAATGATTAAGAAATATTCTGCCTTGCTTAAGTGCTTCTTTGGAGTAGTGCTTGAGTTTGCACAGAATGGATCCATGACTGTGGACACGATTAGTCTGTAATACCTCAATCACACACAATTACTGCTGATTCAATGTAAACAAGGCCCTCCCCTCTGTCACTTGACTTGGCTGTGACATTTGCCAGGTGGTGTTTGCCTTCACCATGCTTAGGCTATTATTAGTCTAATACCCTAGAAGCATCCTGTTTCTGACTAGAGGCAATTAGGACACAAGTATGCTGCACCTCTGAACATAATCTATAGTTAGCATAAGCCCACAGTTTCCAAAGATCTTGATTTTATATTTTGTATTTACATTCAAGTCTCTGAGTTGAAATATGGCCTGTTATTGCACAGACCCACTGGGTATATTTTAAAGGAACATGTTCAGGTATAATAGTAAAACTAAACATCCAAGACAAAGGAATTATTCCCTGTGTGGTATTTTCTTGACATTAAAAAAAGGATTCATGGATTATCAAAATAGTTGAATAACTTTCAGTGGAGCTCTGAAGTCAGCACACAGAAATGAGGGATTCAGGTAGTCTTAATTTCCCCCTTCAATAAAACCTGCAATTTTGATTCATTTATTAAGGTTTCTTACCATACTGACAAGTTAATGCTCAACACTGTACTGTATAAGTGAGAAAGGCTGCATTTTAGCTCCTTTCTACTTTCTGTACTTCATCCATATCAGAAAGTATAGACTATAAATATTTTTGCTGTCACTGTATTTATGGATCATTATGTCACTATCTACTCAGTTTTGAAAGGGTTTTAACTGCATCATTAACTCTATTCACACAGGGTGTTTACTTATCTTGGGCAGAGCTATCTTTCTTTTGTCTGATTGTCAGGGCTTTATATCTACTAATGAAGCTGCAATTAATTAACAATTAGTAAATATTAGATTACCCAACATCTATCAAACTATAAGAAAATTGTGAGCAGAGGGAAATGAGAGTTGTGATATAAAAAGACAAGGTCATAGGGTACGTGCTTTCTGCTTGGTGTCAGTTTCAACCTTTCATCCGTTTGCTGTATTTTAATATAGTCGAATTCCCAATAACACTGTTTTCATTTAGATGTTTTTCTGCTTCTAGTGTCAGACACCAGAACAAGTAAATGAAATAGTGACTGAAACCCAATCCCATTAAGACTACATGTGAACCAGCAGTCATTTCCAAGACATTTCCAAGTTGCTGCTCTGCACAGCTAAATTCCTGATTTTATACCTGTTAAAGATGACGGCTGTGCTGTGATTTCGGTTATATTTACTTTTACTTAAATGAAATGATAGGAAGTTACAAGCTCTTTCATCTCAGCTGCCGTGCTCTCAGCACAGAGAGATGTGTCTGTGGAGGGAAAGTCCCACCTCATGGGGCAATACTGACAACTCTTCTACAGAAAGTAAAGTTTTGTCCAAAAAGTCGCTTGATTTGTTGCCAACTGCTTTTTTGAAAGAAAAAGAAAAAAAAAGTCACAGTGACACAGGTGCTAAGTTGGCAACACTGCGCCAAATCATTTTTGAAAAAGCAACGAACAATGAGGACACAAGCAGTGAATGTTCAGGTTACACCATCTGCCAGCCAGCTCAGTCAGACAATCAGTCGGTGACATTCATGTTTATAGGGCCGGTCCCGCTGTTGTGGTCTAAAATCTAGTTGGAGAAAGTTGCTGTTGAAATGGATGTCTGGGCTGCTGTGTTTGCCATTGTAATCTAAATACCCTGACCTGAGTGAGCAGCCGATAATGGATGGATGTACCCAGATAGGTTGAGAGCTTTAATGGGTAAAATGTATAAAAATGTTAAGATGAATGACCTCATAGTCAGTGCTTTGTTTTCTGATTATGCAAGAATTATATAACTACTTCTGAACACAGGGGTATTTAAAGAGATGCAGACCACATAATGCTGCATTGTTCGAGAGTGTATTACTTTTTCCTTGTTCATAATAGTGTTCACAAAAACTGTCCACTTAAATTACATTTCGAGTACATGAGCATGACACTTGGAGTCAGTCTGATAATGTCAGCTTCCTGTAAAAGACATCCTACTGTCAAACAGTGCTGAGATGTAAATTAATCTCAGAGTGTTTAATCAAGAGAGCAAGGCTCTTTTGTTTTACAGTCACACTACCTGCTTCAGAGAGCCAGGAGTGAGGAGGAGGGAAGAGGGTTTTCTAGATGTAAAAGGGCAGGGAGAAACATGACATGGTGACTCAGTAAACAATGCAAACAGAGGGAAAAAGATGCATTCACAATTTTCTTCAAAAAATAATCTGTCTGTTTTCTTACTGTCTCATTTTCAAGTTGTCACATTACACCAAGTAATTTGCAGTCCTTGTGAAATCTCACCTCTACCGTTAGGCATGGCAGATGATGTTACAGATCAAATTCAATTTGCAATCAAGATTTACACGGTGCAGGATCACTATGTGATACCTTAATTAATAAAATCTCATAAAAATCACTAACACCCAGGTGAGTCACCTAAATCAGATACTAGGCTGATATTGGCAACTGATATGGTCTCCAGTGCCTGGCACTACCTGGATACTGTTGCCAGCACAGCATTACAAAGTGTTATGGCATGTCCTGACCTTCTGTTCATCCAGCCTGCCCAGCATGGGTGCATTGCTGGGAAAGTGCCCAAGCCAGGCAGCACCATGTGGCTAATCCCTTGATGAAACTATAGTGCCAAAGACACCTACAAAGGTTGGCACAGTGAAGGAGCATTGACAGAGACATAGCCCGGGTACCAAATTCACTATAATGTTCTCGATTCATCCTAGAGTGCTGCAACAATAGATAAATACAGAGATAAAGAGAAAGACAGTGATACAGTGTTTTTGCCTTAGGTGAGACACCTGTTACCATCTTAACATGACAGGGAAAATAGAGATCACAGAAGATTCTCAGGAGAATGGGCTTGTGCTTTGTGTGTGCATTGCAGAGCTCCCATTGCTGACACAGTTGTTCATAATCCCTTTTTTTTAAGCTTGTGTTATTTCACATACACACAAAAACAGTGCTCACATGCAGATGCATGTGAGTGTGCATGTATGATAACACACTCAATCCTCCAGCAAGTACACCTACACACAGCGCACAGCGCCACAGATGATCATAAGCATGGGCTAAGGTCCTTTTCACATCTTGTACTGGATGTAAATCAATAGCACAGAACACTCATTTTTCCATCCTATTCCTTTCATTGATACAAGTGTTTCTATGGATGTCAGCTACTGTAAATAACGAAAACAAAATCCTGCTAGACACAGACCCAACACCTTGAGAGGGGGTAAATCAATGCTGGCAACCACGCTAGTGTGAGAAGACATTAAACAGCATGTCAGTGTCAGTTTACCTCCATGTTTAGGTAAGACAATCCAGCTGACAACAACATACTGATATCCACAGTTCTAACTGGAAAGTACAACCAGAGAAAATTTAATTAGAGCCTGTTATCACACTTTGTCAATGTATGAATGGCTGTTGTGATGGGCATGTGTGTCCATACCTACAGGGGATCTGCTTTGAAAGAAACATTGGAGGAGAGAGAGCAAGCATTTATGTACGAGTGCATGTAGGTGGAGGGGATTAGCCTGACAGCCTGATTGGCATGCAGGTAGAGTACTGCCTTCTCTGAATGCAGCAATATTTCGCAGCAACCGTCTGACAAGCAGGTGCCACTCAATCATGTGAGCCCCTACAAACCCTTTCCTCAAAGCACAGATGGTGCAGGACTGAAAAACGATTCCACTGCTGTTATTAAACGAACACCATGACGAAAATTTCATTTATTAAAAAAGTCTGCTCACAGCCTGATAAAATAGTAAGCTGTTCTAGCTGAAGTTGATAATGATATTAAATACAAAAGTAAATGAGTCCACATGAAATTGTGTGTGTGAGACCATCTTATGAGCATTTCATGCAAACATGACAGCTTACACTGCATTATAGTATGCACCAGCTGATCTCTACGCTGCTGTTGCACTGTGCCTTCAGGGGAGGTTTTCAAGAGGTAGCTTCCACTCCCACCCTGACACCCTCACACTCAATATGGTGACACAGAACGTGTCAAAGTCAGGCTCTGCTATCAAGCTCCAGATAATTGTGTAGCCTCATGGAGAGTCAGCGCATAGGGTTTAAACTTGCCTTCAGCTATATTCCCCCCATAGCACTGTCAAAAACAAAATGACAGGAAAAGACTGAAGTACCAAGTTTGCTTCCTTGGGTGAATGATATAAGTTTTTTTTAACAGGTCTCCTGTTGAAAGGGGATTTAAGGGATTTTTGAAACCATGCAGGTGTTTGTTAAATGATCTGTACGACAAAGCAGGAAAAATCCCCTCTGCTTTGACAATGTATTTTTTGGTTGCAAAGGTCTGTAAAGCATTTCAGTAATGGGTTAACACACAACCATTTGACAGGGACTTCTGTTCAAGTTTTCAACCCTTTATTTTAAACCGTCACACATTTGATTGGAAAACTGCTTCAGTGACAACTATATCGAAGGTTTTTATCAACAAACCCAGTTTGCTGACTGACACATCTCCAACCGATCTGACAATCTGAATCCAACATGTCCTTTAATTCAGTTTGTCATTATCACTCCTTTCTCCTCGGTGCCCAGACCATGATGTGACACCTGAACCTGTGGGTGCCTAAGGTTCACACAAAGCCTAATGACTTAGAAAACTAACTGTATAATTTTGGCCAATAAAGTACAGTGGAGGAAATGATAATTTCTAAACCTGAACAGGATCAGCAAAACTGAGGAAAAGAAATTAAACACAACACACTCCTTCACAATGTGACAATTAGCTCCTCAGCATTTCTGCAACCTGCTGTGTCATAGTATTCACCAAAGAACCAAGTGTAATAGAGGAGACTGTGGGTGCGTTGGTCAAAGTCAATACACTGAGCTACCTTTAAGCTCCACTGGTCAGTACACGTCCCAAACAACCAGGCAATGACACGAAAATTTGCCTGGATTAAAATGTATCCTACACTTTTGCTTTGTCTAATAATCATATTCATTGTCTTTCTCAAATCTTCTGAAAGCCCCAACAGTAACCTTGGAAACGTCACATTATAGTGATAAATGTGATTATATTTTGTTGATATTGAGGTATCAGCTGAAAAGTAGAAAAAAAATACATACATGCATACATTTTCCAGTCCTACTTTATTTTCAGATTTTTGCAATTGCTACACCATTTCAAATGAAATCTTTCTTGATGGGAAAGAATTCAATGTCTTGTCATGGTGTAACTGCTTTAGTTTATAGTCCTGCCAGTGTTTTGGATCCTGAGGGGCTCGCAGTAACACGCTGACACCATTTTATTCAGTTAGTTGAAAATGAGAGGAGAGTGCCTTGCAGTTTTATGATCTTATCCCACTTGGCGAGATTTCTGTTACTCCTGGTATGTCTAATGCCTATAGGGCATGGAAAATAAAAAATATGCTCTTGTGCTCTCTGTCTCCATCTCTATCTGTCTGTGTGTTACAGTTACAAACACCTACACAAAAATATTTGTCTGCACACTAAAATACTTGTGTGTGGGTGTCTGTAACCCCTGAGAGCTTGCCCCTTGCTTAAAAAAAAAAAAAAAAAAATAGCAAAACTGCTGTACCTGTCATCTCCAAGCCTCTCAGAAACACTGTTTACTCGCTCCTGGTATCTCTCCCCTCTGGACTTAGCAGTCTGCTATGTGCAGGGTGAGTCAGCAGGATCAGAGGACAAGGCAGGCTTCAGGTTGAGTGCTGGCTGTGTTTGGAGTCAGAGTTAAAGCTTTAGTCTATCACAAGTGACCTGTAAAGAAGAGATGACAGTCAGACACAGACCACCTACAGTTCTAAGCTACAGACTGTCTGACGCAGACCAGCAGACAAGCCTTTTTTCTTCATGTACCACCACGACTCCAGTGGTATTAAGAAGCAGAAATATTCCTGGATGAGTCACTCCAAAGATTACCACATTCTTACATGATAACTGTAGCTACATAGGCACAAAACTGTCAAACCGTCTGCCATTAGACCAAAATCTCCACTTTGAAGACATATCTGTGACCTTTAATGCTGTGGAAATCCAATCTGTTGTCAGTGTGTGACAGATTTCACATGACTAAAATTACAAAACATACTGTAAATATTAACCTATTTAAACACATTTTGAAATGTTATTACAGGTCATATAATTTAATTATAATCATGAATCACGTGAAAGAACAAATGGACAGGTCAACACATGAATGCTGTCTTGCAATATGTAAAACCAAATTTAAATCCAAAAATGATGCAGGCTGCATTAATTCTAGGGGTTTGGTAGATAAAACAATGGCCAGTATTGCCAGCTGTTACAATCCCTCCAGTTAACTGAATATGTGCTGCCTCTCGGTTTTACTGTAAAAATGCACATCTGGATCCCCTTGGGTTCCTCTATACTGTCACACATAACACCCACCATATAAATGGCATGCAAACCAGTTCAGGAAATTTACTCAAAGCACGAAACAAAAGGCCTCCAAAAGCTTCAAATAAACATGGGGGCTTACAAGGCGAGGGATGGGATGTAATGCTAGACAATTACTGAGACACAAAGACGTGAGCAACACCATAAGACTATATGTGATTATATGTCATAGCACAATGCTGAAGACTGTGGGTGTCCTGCCAGAGTGTAAATCATTGCCTGTGCTCCCTTGAGCTCTGTCAGTAGGTGACGGCTCCAGACCTTGTCTCACCTTCTCCACACACCTCCTCGTATGAACACAAGTGGCCAAAAATATTAACTCGGCATAATAAATACAGAGATAGGATGACAGTTACTGTAATCTCATATCTGTGCTGGCAGTTTATCAAAATTTCCTGCATATAATCATCACAGTGGAGGAGATAGGGGTGTTTAAGGTGAACATACTGAACCTTTTTTGGGGAAGGGCTTTGCACATCTAGTAATAAGACACCCATCAGTGGTAAAATTAAAATAAACTCACCAAACCGTCTTTCAAAGAAAAAAAAAACTGAGATTGACCTTTGACCACAGCTGAAGGACCCCAAGTTTGATCCATGTTGCTAAACAGCTACAAGATTCAGCTCAGAACAAATCAAAGGGTAAAAAGAATTCCTGCCTTATTGTGTTAAGTGAAATATATCAAAGGCTGTGGTGAAGGTTTTCTGATTTCCACTGTAAGACAGATGTACAGAATGCCATGAAACCCACAAGACAACAGGCTCAGATTTTCTACTTCACCACAAACGTAATAATCTCTTACTGCTGCGAGTGACAGTTCTGCTTTGTAACAGAAATGTATGGGACTGTTTATCCTCCATCTGTGGTGGCATCTGTTTCATATTGTGTTCTCTCTCCGTTTGCCAGTGTTTTGCACCAACACATTTCAAATGTTATTTTTATGAGAACACACAATGTGAGTGAGGGAGGTAGGCCATTTCTGTAGACAAGGTTTGCTTGGTTGTATTTGCCAATTTTACGTAACAATTTTAATTATATTTATTAGAACGGCAAGTAAGGATGACTCAAGTAGATGGCATGTATGCGTTAGCTCCAAGAATAAATGACTGCCTCTTACTCTCATTAATGTGCATTTCTCTCAAAAGAAAAAAGAAGCTCTTCATCTGTCAGTGTCAGGTGGAAGTGCATATAAAAATCACTTTTGCTAAAAGCCAGGGCCAGTGTGAACCTTATGTCTCCCATGTTCCATCTTCCACAAGGTCAGGATCCCGTCAAGTTCAATGATCCCAGTCAAGAGTCAAGATTATGGTCAGAGGACACACAGTGTTTTGGATGGATCTCCATCTGTGAACTGGCCATAAGGGTCACAGATGACACACTTTAATTTGATTGCAACAGGGTGCTTAACTATGTGCAGCTTTCAAACAACCACTTGCCTTGGATTGCTATGTGATAGCTCATGCAGTCATAGATTTCAATCAAGACAAAACTGTCCAATCAAGACCACACACTACTACTGCATGGGTGTTTTTTCTCTCTTCTACTTTTAAATTTACCATAATTACAGCATATTCTAAATACCAATTTTATTCAAAGCAAAGATTGCTTTGGGGTTTTCATATTTATCTCCAAGTTAAAAGTGGCTCACCATATTTCAGCTACAATAACATAGGCACTATGCGCTCAAATATAAACATAGTATAGGTGTAATTTCCCTGATATAGTGGTAGCTCTCCACATACATTTTGCCTTTGAGCAGGGTCCAGACTGAAGAGTAATGGAGCCTATGAAATGAAAAGGGGTGCTAGCCATGCTAAAAGAATAAGAAGTAGGATTCACCACACACCATTTCACACATACTGGAGCGGCAGGAGAATGTCAGAGGTATGTGCTGTTTAAGAAACCTATGCATTTATACAGGCTTAACCCTCACTCAATACAGTGGGGGATGGTGCACTGTGCCAACCATGAAATTAACTATTTCAGAGATGTGTCAGCTTAAAGAAACCAATGCAGCTCCACACACCTGTAAGGCTACAAATTACAATTGAGTTAAACCCAACTGTAAACATATAGTAGATGGGAACAGAAAAATCTATACTATACAATAGATACAGAAAACTAGAATTATCACATCGCAGTTGTATGCCTCCACCACTCAGGTTACATCCCTGCTTCTCCAGAATCATAAAATATGAACAATTTCTTTGAAAATTTGTCATAATTTCCATGTTTGGAAATTTGTGAGTTACAGCTAAAAACTCTGACCCTGACCACCAAAATCTAATCAGATCATCCTTGAATCCAAGTGAACGAGCAAGAGAGAACAATAGAAACCAAAGAGCAAGCGATAGAGTGTCCATTTTTGCTCGCCACTCTTGCTTGCTCTTTCTCAGCCTGAGTGATGACAGTAGAATGACAAATACATTTCATGGCTATGTTTTGAAAAAAAAAAAAAAGAAAAGAAAATGTGAAACGGTACTTTCAAAAGGTATGATAACCCTATAGCAATAATATGCTATTGTACATTTAAGCTGCAACAGTGGCCATTAGCTTTTTATTAAACATTTCCCCTCCTTTAATTTTTAGACTGAGCCCATGATGCATGGCTTGCTGGTAAGAGTCCGAAAAAAGGATGGGAATTTGTTTTTTTGTTTTTTTTTTAATCTGTGCTGTAGGTCAAACTAATGTCACATCATTGCAAACTCAACATCAAATGCTTTAGAGTCACAGCACCAATTAACCAGAAACTTTTCCTATAAAACAGAGGAAGTGACAGGAATGAGCCAGGCTTAGCTGCTTGGCTAGTTTCATCAAATCCTGGTGTGGGTAGATATTGTAGCACTTTGTCATTACAATACGGACAGAGTTAAAAGATGTGAGGAGGTCAGTTTGCAAGTATGCAAAGCTGTAAACCCTGTTTTATGGTGACTTTCATGATGCTGTGCTACTCTGTCACTCCTTATCCGCTTAGTAGCCGACAGAGCACAGCTCCATCACGACCTCTGATCTCAGTCATACTTGCAACCTTGTGCTTGAATGCTAAGTCCAGCTGGAGTCCAGGAAGTTGAAAGCTCAGCCTTTGAAGTTGGATGTGATTAACACATAACACATTAAATAACCAACTAATCATGCTTATAATGGCCCGATTTTTCAATAGCATAAAACAGTGCTGCACTATGGTCATATTCACGCAGACTGAGCTGGCTTTATGTGACAGCGTTCTGAAAAAAAGCTACTCATTTATGGGACCATATTCCTGTGAATATATAGACCCTGCTGCAATGGTGTTATTGCTCACAAAAGGTGACTAATGAGCATGAGGTGAGAAGTGAAACTTGTCAGAGTGAAGAATAGGAGAGGGGCAAGCTGAGAGGGTCAAGTCTTGTGTGAAACGAAACAGGGATGGTGATTGAAACTGCCGAGTAAAACTTGAGCTATGGGGTTGTGATTAAACTGAAAGGACAGACATTATGGCCCTCCAGTCATTTAACACCTTGATTGCATGTCTGCCATGTCCCTGTCAGACTGACTGCTTCATCAAATGTCTTTGTCTGGTACGAATACCCCATTTGGTCCCAGGCCCTTCCCTGGAGACCAAAGAGAACAGGAAAAAACTGGTCAGTAAAAAAAATGACCAAAAATATAACATCTCTATGCAACCTTGCAGAGTATTTCATAACTGTGAGCTAAAGCAACGCTTGCTTAGTCAGACTGAATTCTCACAGCTCCTTAGATTGTAAACTACTTAATTTTCTGTTCGACTGTTGATGCAGATTTTCAAGTAGGAAAAAAAAATCAGCATTTGTGTTTAGTCTTAGTCAGCAAATGTGAGAATGCTAACATTTAACATGGTAAACATACCTGCTAAACATCAGCATATTGTCATTTGTACTAGCTTGGCTGTAGACTTTTAGTCTTGCTGAAAGGTGCACACCTAATTTTTGGATTCTGCAGTTGCAGAAGTTTATATTTCCAAATGTTCAACACTGTTTTTGCTTAACATCTTCAAGGCTTCACTCACTGTTAAGGAACAGGAGTACAAATGTTTTTCCACCAGCAGTCTAGGCCTGAACAGAACCAGGGATGAATAGAAATATTTCTATAAAACGGAGATTAAAAGCCCATTTTGAATCGAGTCAGGGAGTAAGTTATGTTCGAATCACTTCTTCTCTCAGTGCTTTCAATAAAATGTCTCACAAATTGGTAAAGGGTTAAGGGGGTGCCACATCAAAATGACAGAATAATTATGGAAAGGGCTATTGCATGGGTATAAAAAGAAGTCTGATTACAGAGAGGCCACAGGGGTGGACGCTTTGTGAAGTAGCAGTTATGTTTTATACTGCATTCTCTCAAAATAATAGAGCAGATAACAGCTTGTTTGAGCATTTAAAAAAATTTTGGGCATAATTTATTGTACACCTTTAGTCTACATCTTTATCCTCTATCATCATAAAGCTCAGACACCCCATTCTAGTCCCCACCCGGGAGGTCTGGCCCTTCCAGTGACCCCAGTGTACCCCGGCAGACTAAACAATGATGCTGGGTCACCTCCTCATGGCCCAAGACAGATGGCTGGCTCCTCTCTGCGGTCGCCACCATGGCCAAGGTCACCTCCCCTGCTTTTGGTGCACCTGCACCCAACACTCCCATCATCATCTTAATTCCTGCTACAACTAGCACACACTGCTGCACAAAGGCTTCCCTCTGCTCACCCGCTCCCATGTTAACAGAGGAGAAAATGAACCATTTAAATTCTGCTGGTGTGTGTCACACCACGTTGAGGACATCATCCCGCCAGCAAAAGAAATACCTGGAGTACAACAGCGCACATACAAAACCACTCTGGTTAAAAGGACATTTCACTGGAATACACAAGTTGATAGATGGATTCACACAGTCATTACTGAAGAGCTGCTCTGTTTTCACTAATGAAGACATGATGCAAGCTTGGCAAAAGACGACAACAGAATGGAAAAGCAATGAAAAAACACTGGTATAATATGTTAAACTACAACAAATGCCTCCCTTGTATTACCCTGAATCAATTGGCACCTGTGTCATTATAAGAAATGCTCCACAGCAGACCACTGAAGAGGGGGAGCGGTATTGACGAGAGGCTGTGATCCATGTGACAGGCTACCTGTCACCGTCACAGGAGTCCCTCCCTCACCCATTCAGCACAGCAAACCATCAGATCAATGGCCACAGACACAGTCCTCCCCCCTGCAAAACTAATTATGTGAGCATTTTATACTGCCAAGTCTCCTCCACGCTTTGTTTATGCAGGCTGCAATTAGTGAAATAGTCAATAAAAGACTGGGGGAGGCACCGGCGAAGGAGGTACAATGACAGAAAATGAGAGGTGGAGTCTCAGGAAAGCTGCAACTGCACAGGCAGTGCCAGAAGGCAGAAGGCACGAAGGCGAGGCTGAGTGTGTGTGACAGCGCAACTGCACACTGGGAATTTTCGACGCAAAGATCCGAGACGGACTGTTCCTGCGAGTTTCTCACAAGTCCAAGTGAGATGCCAAAGTAGTCCGTTCTGTAGCATCAATTCCCCAGAAGTGTAATGCTGGTGGGTCTTTATGTCACTTCAGCACGCACAATTAAGTTGCTGTGAATATTTATGATGGGTTTAAAGACATTATTCTCAGTCCCCCAGGTGTCACAAAGTGGCTGTAATCAGAATTCAGAGGAATATCCTGCTCTCTGTCGATAGCCTGCTTGTCTACTGAGAGCTGTAAAATCCCAAGCTCCACTCTGCATCTAAAGGTCTGGTTAAGTAGCACAAAGCTGTGTTACAGCAGCAGCTCAGGATCTTATTCTGCCAACCATCAATAATGCTGCATGTACATCTAACAAGTGTCAGAACAGTTCAGTGTAGTTTTTTCAAGTTTCTGAAAATGAGAAACAATTAAATAGATGGTGAGGATTAAAGAAAATTGTTGATATAGTTTTGATCTATACAATGTAAGGCTGCACAATTAATTGAAATTGCAATATGGACAAGTGCAATATATAATATAATAAATAAAAAAATTGCAGGAGCTGCAATTTTTTTGATGAAAGTAAAACGTTTCACAATATTGTTGTGCATTGTTAGCACTGTAAGCATTGTGGTGCTACAAAGACACCCCAGCCTGCATCAGCCCATCATCATTTCTTTTTTTTCCTCCTCCAGTGGAAAGGAAATGCAAAAATGACCAATCCAACTGAAATCACAATTGCATGTCATAATTGCAATATCTGCCCAAATAATTGCAATATGATTTTTTTTTGCATATCGTGCAGCCCTAATGCAATGTAAGGCTGTAAATTCTACCAAAGAAAACATAATTTAACAATGGGAGTGAAACCATCAATCCAAACACATGACAAGTAAGTTTTGCCTCCTGTTTGTGTGTGTGTGTGTGTGTGTGTGTGTGTATGTGTGTGTGTGTGTGTGTGTGTGTGTGTTTGTGTGTGTGTATATATAACACAGCAGGAGAGAGAGAGCAAAAAGATTTAAATTACACTTTTTTCCACAGGGATACAATGATTGTTTCTGTTCACGGCAGGTCTACAGCTTACCATCTGTCAATAGAGCTATTCTGAAATCAGTCTGAAGTTCGTCCATGTGGTTGAAATTCTGCTGGCAGATTAATATAGGGGACACAGTTCTGTAAGGATCTCACTCTAAATCCTAAGTATTATGTTCATCTAACCATTTAAATACTATTTGTTTGCCATTGAACTCAATAATGCTCATGACTTGTGACACTGCAATTCTACTACTGTATGTGGCACATCCCATAGATTTCCGTGTTAACAGCAGAGCAGTCAGCATTTAATTTTCCTCTAGAGAGCTGCCAAGCCTGGGCTACCAGCTTGTAAAACCTAAAGACCTACACAGTGCAATCTTCGTGTGTATTCTTATCTTTAATTAAATTAAAACCTTGATTTCCCTCAGCTGAGAGTTGATTTCCTGGTGGTATAATTACGCAGGTCTCACATGTGCACTGGTGTGTTTGGTCACTGGCAGATGATCTCACCAGAGTGTATTGATCCCTGACCATCGTAGCAGTCATTACCTTGGTTTACATCAGATTAGGGGATACTAAACACTGCAATGCACAGTCACACTAATCAACCTTAAAGTTACAAATATGGATAAATAAGATGTGTATACTGATGCTGTTGATAAGAGTTTCATCTATGACAAATAGTTTTATACTATTAAGCATTTACAGTTTCATGTCACTAGATTTAGTATTTGGGAATTAACATTGTTGATAGCCAGTGACTATGGAAAAGTACAAACTATAATTTGTAGCCATGGTAGCTGAGTAGCTCTAGGGATGGCCGGTCAGTCCACCACTTTGGTCCAGACTCAGATATCTAAACTATTGAATGGATTTGGTACAGATACTCATAGTCCCAGAAGAATGAAGCCTACCGATTTTGGTGATCCCAATTTTTCATCTGATACCATCATCAGGTCAAATTTCACTGTCAGATAGTTTGGTGTATAACCAAATACCTGCCAAACTAAAGACATTTACATCATCATCATCATCAGCTGTACTTTGTGTTCAGTGCTAACTTTAGCCACTATGTATGTGTACATTCCTGCTTTGTCTTGTGAACAGAAATGTCAATGTCTTCAATGAGCCTCATCCATAACATAGGCTCTGCTGACTCTCGCACTGAAAGTAAGACTAGTAGAGCACAAAGACTTTTCTCCTTTGCAACCATACTTTCAATTAGAAAAGAAAATATAAAAAATATAATTCTCTGGCAATGTGTTTAATTGGTAAAACTAAAAACCTTCCCATTACATTCATTATCTTGTATATATTATGCTCTTCAAAACTGCCATTTGACAAGCAATTCTTCTCTAACTGGCATTCAGAACTGGGGGAGGAACTATACAGTTATGGCACATTAATGATTTATGACAAAGATAAAAAAGAAGCCAGTGATTACCTAAACAGGCTGAACCCTGATCCTGAAGAGCACCATAGAAGCATAATCAGACTAATATTTTTCTTTGAAATGTTGCCATTTCCCATAAAATGTTGCTCTTTTTTTTTTTTTTTTTTTTTTTAGACGTTACTTTCTACTTATTAGTAAAAAACAGAAGGTCATTTGCCATTTTTATACTAAATTTTAAAACTAATCTTTGATTTTTTTTTCTTTTTAATTGTTTCCCTTCATACACACTGAGCAAACAGTGTGTGGCTAGCAGACTAGCTTACACTGCCCTACAGGTATGCAGACAATTAGGAAAGCCTCTGTGTTTGGTATTATTTCCTGCAGCCGTTTTGCTGTGGGCTGGAGAATAGTGCTGCCTTTTAATCAGCGCCAACGTAGGAAGCTCCCATGTGTGACCAAAGCCCCCTAGACAATCTAAAATGAGTCAAGAAAAATAAGTGTTAGCCTCTTGCTTTTGCCCATACTCTCTCACAATCATTCCTTCTCTTAGCCTTTTTCTCCAATTGCTCTGTGGCAAGCCTTAAGTGTTATCTCCAGACAGCAGCCTTGGCAGTGAGAGCCAAAGTGTATAAAATACAAGATCCTGTCTCAAACACAACCTTGGAACAGAGCCTTATCAAATGCCAGGTACGCCTCAGATGTGTCAAATAAGTTCAAAAACATCAGAAAACTGCCGTACCAATGCTTTAGACATCTGTGTGCAACTATCTTCTCATTCGTCCATCCATTCCCACTTATTCAGGATCATTGCCACTAGAGTCTATCCCAGCATTAACTGAGAGAAAGGCAGGACAACAACCTGTACAGGTCACTAGACCCTCAGAGTGTCAACACATTTTATTTCCTTTAGATATTTTCTTTCCTGCCTAAGAAGGACCAGCGCTGTGTTTTCCCATTTAGTTAGGATTCGCTCTCTCATATTAGGTTCTTTAGAACAAATCTCAATAATAGTCAGGTTTTTTTCTGTAATTTGTTTTGGAACCAAAACAAAGGTTTCCCAACTCAAACAGTTTCCTGACATCCGCAGCACAACAGAAGGAAGCGTCCTCCTCCCCTTATCTTAGAGGAAGACACTCTTTGTTCTGAACACAGTGGTGAGAATCTTTGACAACATCAAAGAGTTGCAGAGCTTTTCTCCAACCAGAGTGCTAATGAGAGACGACCATCCTGCACAAGTGCGATTACAGTAGCTTCATTAAGGGGTGAACTGATAACACGCGCTCTGTTCTCGAACGGCTGCCTTTGGGAGCTCGTCTCCTACACAGAACTCACATTCACTGAAGATCAGGTCTGTCAGTGATGAGTGACTGGGTTAAAGCACTCCTCTGATGACTTTTCTTTTTCAAAAGATCAAAACAAAAAACAAAACAAAACAACGAGTGGTCTCTATTGTAAAATCTTAAGATATGGAAAGCATGTTGAAAGAAGATGACATGTGAAATAAGTATCTGCTAAGGCTGACAGAAACTTCCCGACTCTGGTGCAAATTCTCCTCAGGGTGAAAAGATCCAGTGTATGCAGCTGAGCTGTTTCATTGCCTTCTGAGTTTGAGTGCTATTCACTCAAAACAGAGAGGGAAGGGAAAAACAAAAGGGACTCAGTTAGCACTACATGTCACAAAACATAAACCCAACAAATCACCAGAAACCAACTGAGAGCAAGAAAGAGAGGGGGAAATGAGAACAACTTGACCCTGAATTTCATTCGTTCACTGGGGGACACCAGCAAGAGTTTATTTCCACCACAGTTCTCAGCAGCTATGCATCACAGCATCCAGCCTCTGTATTTACAGCCTGGCCACCCAGCACTGATATTATTATGGATTATTCGGTAAAATTGGTCTTTGTAATTTATCGTGGTTTATGGTTAGATTAATTGCTTGACCTTCGTGGTCACGTGTGTGTGGGAATGTGTGTGTGTGTGTGTGTGTGTGTGTGTGTGTGTGTGTGTGTGTGTGTGTGAGGAAAAAAAAAAAGAAAAACTGGGTGTATTAATTTCTACAAATCAGATCACAAAAGATTAGACTTGAAGGTATATATATTATATATAAAAATACAGTTACTCACTTAGCAGATGAGTAATCACCTGAACCCACTCACTGACCCACATTACCTGCAAGCTTTCAGACGAATAACAGATCTGACTCCACTTTTTGATATACAAACCACTATCTCCTCCCCCCTTATCTTTCTTTAAATGTGGTGAATGATTAAACCCGTCCTCCACTTCATCCTATCTTCCAATAATTATTTTGAGTTGCATTAGGTCTCCCATTAAAATTAGCAATATTTTATGGTAATTCCTATTGAAAAAAACCCTGTTGCTCAGGGAGATAATTATCTCGATTATTCAGGATCCTGTACCCAAGATGCATAGGGCACAGCCTCCCATTTGCTTGGAGCCGTTCTTACCCACAAGTGGAAATAATTGAAATGTGGCAGATGTTTAATTATTGCTATTTTAAACACAGTAGATCATAATGAAGAGTGTATCATTTTAACATTACCAAGTGCGATAATCACGCATTTCACACAGGCTTAGAGTAATTATTTTCTTAATAATTAAAATGTTGAACTAGTGAAATGTTTATCAAGTTCATGATTCATCACACAGAAGAAAAACCTGAATTAATTCAAGATTTCTGCAGAGCAAAAATACAAATTCTCCCTTTTATGAAGACAAATCCAGGACTGACTTCAGGACAGCAACATAGTACAGCAGTATCAGAAATGTCAAACTCCAATATTACAGCAGACAGGAGCACAAAATACACAATATCACATATGATGATGTATGATATGTGCAATACCAAGGCAACATGATGGATTAGTGGCCAGTTTTGAAAAATACTTTACAGCAGGACACCAAAAGGAAGCATGCTAGCCAGATATGATCTGGAATTCTCTTAATAACAAGGGTAGGCACAAGGGCACTGGTCTCATAGGACATCTATTATTCATCTGAAGATCTCATGAATTAACAATGAGATAATCTCACCATATATGTTTTACATCATAAACAGGAAAAACACTATTATGACTAATATTGTTTTACTTCCTTGCACAATTATAATTCTAAAATAGACAAGTATATGTTGCACAAAAGTAATATTAGTATTTGATTGAAATGGAAATAAAGAGGGAAATTTTGACTGTGTGTAAAATTAGAGATCAATTTGTACAATTGATGGTAATTGAAAGAGCAGTGGATGTGCCACATCCCATTAAGACACAAACATCACCACTTTAAATGATGCAAAACCACAACATATTCCAGGTCTCAGAAGCAGATAAGTCCCAGGAAAAATAAGTAACAAACATCACACACATGAAGATATGAAAGTCATGACCTGTTCAAGATTAATGTTGTCAGAAGGAATAAAAAGGGCTTGGAGTCAGCTGAAAATGGTTTGACACATCATAGGATTTGTTGACAGTAACGAAAGGATAGAATGTCGCCAGCATTATCCATTAAGATCAAATAAGAACTGACCATCATACACTCTCATACTTCAGCTCACTAATAAAACACTATCATCTTCATATTAATTAGCATTAAAGGACTCCCCAAAAGGTGTCCATCTGTCTTTCTGCACGTGAGGGCAGATGTCTCTCACCCTATGGTCCACCTCTCACCCTCTGAGCATCCCCTCCTCTGAAGCAGGTCTTTTAATTAAAACATTGTACTAGGACTGCACCCTGTGTGTAACACCCCCTCCCTCCATTAGAGGAGCAGGTAGAGCCCAGCATCAAGCCGAAGTGGGTGCACAGGGCCTGCCAGGACAGAGATGTGATAAGAGTAGACATGATACAAGTACTTCCCTGCATGGTGGAGTGAGAACATGGAGATACGGCTGTGGTCCAGCTGTCCCTCCCTTAATGCCAAAGAAAACAACTTGGGACACAAACCAGAAATTCATCAAAGGAGGAAAAAAAAAAAACAAGGTGTGATTTAAGGAAAATCTAGATTATAGGAAGACATTACAATTGACCTGAGTTGTCTCAGCACAGATATTTGTGGACCTTGTAAGTGCTGTTCCTTTGTCAGCCCATGAACAGGGAGAAGAACTACAATATCAATCATTTTTATAGACATTTCAAACAGAGAGCGACAGCCATGTGGAGTCACACTGGCATGCCCTGCAGCTGTCTGCTCCTCTTGTAGAGCGCGCACTCCCTGAATCAGTCACAGAAACAGCTTTAGTGCACACCTGTATGCTTGTTGGTGTACATGTTTAATAAGCTATCTGTGCAGTTATATTGTTACAAGGAATTACTGAGAGCCATCCCACCTAAAAGAAAAGTAATTCAATGCCTCAATGTCAATAGTGCTTCAGAGAAATGTGGGAAGACACTAGGCCTGCACGATATGAGGAAAATTTGCGGTGTGCAATGACACTGTTCAATTTTGCGATGACTATATTACTTGCGATAAATAAACAAATACTGAAGTGTGCACACAGTTTTGCTGAGCAAAGTTAAAAGAACACAGACAAAAGGTCACTATCGGTCATCTCCTCCATCCTCCTCCCTCTGCTGCAGGTAATATTACCGAGATGGGGGGCTGCTGTCTCAGACTCTAGCTAAAAAAGTTTACAATAGTTTGTGGCAAATTAAGCAGCAGTCCACACACAGAGTTTTCCCTTTATCTTGTTTATAACAGTTCACTATTAAGTTAATGTTAGCGTTAAGCAGTTGTAAAAGAAATCGCAGTGGTGTGATGACGGACACTGATTGCTTTTTTATTCGCAAAGGTTGTGATGACACTCAGAGCTATGACCGTAGTTGTTGTCAGCTCCAGTACAAAGTTCACTCCTCACTGGTCTACACTGCTGCCTCTGTGCCGTCTGCTGTGTGTGCGAGAGAGACTGCAGTCCAACACCGAAACGCGTTAGAGTTTTTTTCCGGTTCATTTGGCTCAGGCCTTGAAAACACTGCATGCATGTTGTGTGCAGTGTGTGTAAATAAAGTGATTTTTTTCTAATTCATCGCGTTTCAGTCAGTCAGTCTTTTGCTATGTGTTTATTGCACATGTTCATATCGCGATTCCCCTAGGGGATAAATAATCTACCTATCCATCTTAACATGCGTCTTCAGTGATCCAATCACAAGTGGACAGCTCAAGTACATCAGTTTACACCTGACATGCGTCTCCACATGCATCTGATTGATCATTTATGATTGGATCTCACTTCCGCTTCAAACTAACCCCTACGTGCCCTACTCGCTCTCTCACTCGCTCGCTCTCACACAAACAATAGACTGTAAATAAAGATGGACATAGCCTCCATGACATCACCTATAGGTTTCTGAAGAGAAGTTTTGAAGCTCAGAGTGGGCCGTTCCGCAATTGCCCTCTTGCCAGTACCTGACTCCCGCCAAAATCCCAGCTAATCCAAAAATATTTATAGTATTAAATTTATACTAAATTGAATTTTTTTTCCCAGACACAAAATATCATTTCATTCTGCCAAATTACATTTTAAGAAGGATTTAGAGGGATGAATAGACATTTGCATAAAATTGCTCAAATGTAAACTATACATAACTTGCACATACAGTATGTGTAGGTGTAACACAAGTGCATAAGGGAAAAGATTTATGTGCAAATTTTTCCCTGGAGAACGCAATTACAGACCAATTTACACCCCCTCATCTTTCTATGCTGCATTCATCTTTAGCAAAGTGCACTTGGGTTGAAATGAACCATGGCAATGGCCTCTGTTTATGAACACTATCAAAACACAGCTGAATTGTCTGCCATATGCTTCACCATGCTCAGGTTGCCCATCAAAATGACTCCAAATTAGAGAGAATTCATCCCTCGTGTTCCTATTTGAGTTGGGCTTTAAGTCTAAGTCCACTTAGCTTCAACAGATTACTGGTAATTGGGTTTTTTTTCTTACCAGGACGGTTGCCATATAGCTGGAGCATCTCTCATGTCTTGTTTGAATGTCTACAAGACATGCATCTGTTCAGCTGTTGACATGCACATACAAAAGTGCGGCCCATGGAATTGTTTTCCACTAATGCTTCTTTGGAGGAGTAACTGAAGAGCAAGGGTAAATTTCCCGAAGTGGTAATATGTCTACAAACACCATTTAACAATGGCTGATGAATATTCAGTTATCTTGCCCAGGCAGGAAATCCCTACCAGCCATTTTATAAAGTATCGCACATAATTATGTCACCTCTACAATGGAGATCTAACGCCCAGTCTTGTCAGATGCCCCCCAGCTTTTAATTAACTAAATTACTGCATACTTCTCCCCCCATTGATTACTGTTATGGGGACTGATCATTTATAAACCACACCACAGGAGAGAGAGAGAGAGAGAGAGAGAGAGAGAGAGAGAGAGAGAGAGAGAGAGAATTGCTGCAGGTGTGAAAACTAGTTTTAATGAGAGGTACTGTTTAAATTGTAGGAAATCATGAAACTTTTAACAGAACCTTTACTCTGACAAAATGAAAGTAAAATATAGACATTGTGTGTCTTTGGTTTCATTCTTCCACTTGACCTCATTTGCAAATGAAACCTATTACGGCTTTTGCTAGTGGGGGTATAAATGTCCTCCAAGTGCAGATAGAGGACAGATGCCTATAGCTATAACTACAGTCTTAGACCTGGATCACTGAGGTGTGACACTGAACCACAACACATGCACAGATTACCAGTTTATGACTACAACCATGGGGAGGAAACTACATTTATCCCACCTATGCAGCTATTTTACAAAGATGGACATTTTGACCCAGAATGAAATTACAGGGTTAAATTGAGTAAGACTGGGTGGAAAACTGCAGGCAATGTTTTGCGTCCCAGCACAGAGGGAGCATGCTTGGTAACATGTGGTGTGGACATAATCATTCAGCAGTGCTTCCTCTGAATGTGAACTTACTGAACAAACTGGTTCTTGGAAGGTCTGTAACAGTTTGAACTAGCATTATTATGAGCTGACTAATATATCTTAGTCAGCAACCACACCTTAACTGAAAGCATTTGATTAAAGGCTATTAATCAAATATTCTAACTGCGCATATGTACAAAAACTATGTGCATTACATGGTTGTAGTTTCAAGCAGGGATCTACTGCTTGGTTTACAAGTATTCACATCATCATACAATATGAGACTATGCCTGAGGCATCCTTTGAGCCAGCTGTAGGGCTCATGCTCTCTGAATTACTATAACCTCATAACCACACTGAAGGGCTGATGATTTTAAGACAAGCCCATAACAATTCAAAACGTCCAGGCCCATTTGAATACATACACATGTTCAGGCACATACACATTATGTCAACGGTAAAACTCCCTTGACCTGTCGACCTACTGACTTTTCTTTTTTTGCATTAAGACAGATCAGCTGGTGACACATCTGTCCAGTAATTTGCTGACCATTATTATTTTCATCCAAGGGAGCAAATGTTGCAGCTGTATGCATATGGCACCTTTAATGACATTCAGAAGAAGGTGATTTGCAATCTCTCCACCACACTGACATTCAACAACATGAGCTCCATATTATGATAGCGTCTTTTTTTTTCGCCTCCCTGCCCCACTTCTTCTCCCTGTTGGGCTCTCAGAGAAATAGTACAGGCTGTGGCTGCCACAGCCCTGCTGTCAGACTGCCATAGCAGCATCCCTCTCCCTCTCAGCCCATGGGGTACAGCTGACAACACATGATCCTCAGAGCCAGGCAGCCAGCTCGAGCACAGCAAGAGAGCCTTCAGCTAGTGCTGACATATTCCAGGGCCCATTTCAACAGATGGAGTTTTTACAGGTACCGTTTGGGGTAAAATACCTCGCTTGAGGGCACAGCATCTGGTCCATCCTGCCTACCCCCTTCCACCTCACATCTTCAGCCCCCATCACCTAACCCTTTGTTGCCTTTCTCCTTCTCCATTATGTAGCAGATAGGTACTGTCCATCAGAACAAATACAACATCCTTGGAAGTGGAAAAAAAAAAAAAAAAGAAGGCCCTGCTGCAGAGAATTCACAGCGCTTTCAAAGTACTAGCATGTTGATTCATTTCAAATAAAGTTTCAGTCCATAATTCCTACCAATATAATGCACTAAACAACTCAAGCATTGCATCAACAGATACAATTTAGTTCAACTCAGATTTCTTTCTCCTCTGCTTAGGTAAGGTCTATGAGATGACACAGTGTTAAATCTCATTGCTGCAGCAACTCAAGCCTCGTGGACCACTCCAAGTGTCTATCACTCAAGCTGCGCTCAATAACCTTGGACTCATTTCTCTGGCAGTGATTTAACGACTTGCAAAATTACACTGCGGTTGGTTGAGCCTGTGTTGATGTTGATATCTCCACTCTTTACTGTCCTGTGTCCTGTCAGTCTACTCCTGTTATTCATCATGACTTACACCATGACGTGAGAAGTGGCCTATTGGCCATTCATCTCCCTGTTAAATAATACCCGCCAGGCCGGGTCCAGATCAGAGGAGGAAGGTGAACTATGAGGTTTTGAAAACTGCATCAGATGAATTACAGCCATCAAGGAGTTCCTCTGAAGTTGTGCCACTGAATGTCCTGCCGAGGCCCGACAGGCTGTAAAAATTAAATTTACACATGCAAGGCAGTTACTGTGGTTAGATTAGTGAGCTGCTTAATCCTGCTAGGTGGAATTTATGTCTTTTCATATTACAGAATGCCACAAATTTACCATTATGTTATGTAGGAACTGAAAAAAATCCTGAACCAAAGTATACAGGCAGCACAGGAAGAACACTAGACAAGACACAGACTTACTATTGTAGCTTAACTACCTTCTCACTCTCCTTTGTTTCATGTGTCACAGAAAGGGCTAAATCAGAGGTTCTCTGCATAACACAAATGGAGAAAGGGAGAAAATCAATATTTGAAGAGACTCGGTCTGTGCATCTTAAGTAGTCTATGAGAGAAAAAGCATGCATATTCCACTATGTCTGAATTATTAACACCTCTATGGTTTGTTTCAGTATTCTTAGAGCATAATGTCAGGAATGTGAGAGAACAAAAGCAACATTTGTAATGAAATTAAAATAAACTTTGTACACAACCAGGAGCCATGACTGTATGTTCAAGGCTACTTTAAATCATTTTACAAGGTAGAATGTACAAAAATAAATCTATGCTCTTTGTTTATCTTAGGGCAGCATTCCACTTTACTGTAAATGTCAGCTATTCTGGGAGAATTTCTTCCAGTTAATATCCCCAGTGACTATTTATTTACTCATACTAATCGTAATTCAGTCCACGCCACTCCTCCATGGTAATTACTACATACTCCACATTGCCATTCATTAATTCACTGAAAATGTGGTGCAGCAGTCAGAACACATGGACATATACATTACAGACATACTGTAAGCATGCAATGATACACATTTACACTGCAAGATGCTGTGTGGGCACTTTGATGAGCCCACCTTGCTACAGAGCTGCAAGAGCTCATTTGTAACCATGGATCTGTAAAAGTTAAGTGCGGAGGAAAATCACTGTCACCATGATGAGTTTCATTTAGACCCTGTGCAACTACCATCACCGATATTTACTCATTCATTTTCTTTAGAAAAAAAATATATATGATTTTACTATTCATTTAAAGGAGACTTGAATTCACAGCAGACATGATAAAGGGATTTATTTAATGGCATCCTATAACAAAGATAATCCTAATATTACTGTAAAATGTGCCGCTATTCCTTTGTCACGTCTGCAGAAGATACAATGGACAATGCCCACAATGAGATTAACACTGATATGACAGCAAAACAATCATGGCAGACAAATGGCTAGTAATTCAATCACTGGTCCAGGACATGTCATGTCAGCCAGTCTATTGACTTTGACAGGCAGCACGAGGTGCTGGCAGACTTATATTGACCCGGGGCACACAAAGTGCTGATGCATCATTGTGTAAATCAGGATGAGACTGGTCTGCCTCACCTTTGACCAAGGGCTTAGGAGAGGCACATCTAAAAATTCAAAAGAGAGCTCAGTGTACTGACTCCTATGTAAAACATCATGGTGCCGCAATGACTGGTTTGATGCCACATCAGCATCCAGCTGTATACATTTGTCACTGGCAATCATGCTTTTTGGCAGTCAAGGGCAACTGAAAATATTTCACATTTCTTTCATAAAAATATCTATCATAAAAAGTTTTTAAAAAATGCACAATGATTACCATTGCTTGAACGTCATGAGTAAAATCTGATTTAGACATTAAAAATCACTTCTAGGTTTCCTGGGCAACCAGTGTTAGTCTAATTTGTTGAAAACAATAGCTACTGCTACCATGTATATTGTATAAGACAAATCCCTGCACATATTAAGAAGAAATATTAGATTAAAAATATTACAGAGATGGAGGCACTAATGGCAAGTACCATCCTATATGCCTTCAGTTCCTATTCCCATCACAGCTTGGATGCATTCACAGCCACACCAGATCCAGATGCCATTCATTAAATAATTAACGTCCGGCTGAGATGACTTTGATTTAATTGATCCGGGCAAGCCTGGTGGAGAAAAATTGATGGGCCACAATGTTTGGATTCGCTTCCAAACTGCAAAGAGAATCAGTGTGTCTGGAGGATTTATTGAACACATTACAGCAGGAAGCAGAAACAAGCGTCTCACCCCAGCAGGACTAATACCATTACAAAAAAACCCTGTAGTTTGTGTTTAGGTAGTTACAGTTTGGACACAGTGATGGACAGAGTAAACACTGTTGATTAACGCCAACGTTCACCTGCCACGATGTGGATAAAACACACAGTCTCATTCATGCCATTAATTTTACTGCCTTCTAAGTCCTGTTGGTAATTAAAAACATGTTTTGTTCAAATTTCCTCTTTTCAGGGGGCTCAGCTGAGTCGGATATGCATAGGTGCCCAAAAGGGATGCTCATCTGACATCAGCATGTGACTGTGGGTGAATGGAAGGGAGGTGGGGTGGTGGTGCTGAATCAAGAACAACAATTTAATCCATTTTCTTTCCTTTGTTTAAAAAGGCACTTAAAAAGGCCTTATAGAATAAAGACAGAAACTAACAAAGAAAAGCAGAGGCGACAGACTGCACAATAAATGGCTGCACATGAGGATGGGCAAAGGTAGGTGGTGATACCTGTGCCATGACATCTCAGCTGCACAGCTTGTATGAGACAGGTGTTGCCAGCCTCAGGGGTTGGACCATCTTCCACCTTACTGTACTTGATATTCCACCGCCCAATTCATGCAGAATAACAGACACTGTGCACACAAACATGGGCAAACAAGCGTACACACAAAGAACAGAGAGGTGGATGGGGGTGGAGACACCAGCAAGGCAAGCGAAAGAAGGCACAGTACAAAAAAAAGAAAAAAAAAAAAAAACTGCTGCTGCTTGTGTAAATTGGCTGATGCTGTCTCCTCTTTGCCAGATTAACTCCACAGGGCAAGGAAGAAAAAGGGAGGGAGGGAAAGAGTGCGAGTGGGGGGCTGGGTTCAGTCCTTTCATCAAAGGGCCTTTCTTTTCCCCTACTCTTTCTTTCTCTGTGTGAGGGAGTGCCAACTCCAGAGTGGGCAATTCATTCTGTGATTGCATGTCAAGAAGTAAAAGCCACATTGTCTACGCTGGAAATCTCACCTGAGAGAAATAACAAGCTTTGCCCAAAGTTGTGCAAAACACTATGCATCAATCACACACTTTCAAATTCACTACTTGTATTTAGTGCAACAAAAACAGGCTGCAGAATTTCTATGGAAGTCAACCTGGATGTGCTTAAAGCAAAGGCAGAGCCCAGGAATAACAATGACTTGTATGCATCATCTTCCTGTCTTATTCTAATTCCATCTCCTGTGTCCTGTGTTTGGGTGCACTGGTTCCAGGCCCTACAGCCAGGATGTTTTAATCTCTTGTGCCTGGCCTGAGGCCATGAGGCCGACACTCAACCCTGGGAGACAGGTCTGCTGACACTCCTCTGCTCTCTATTGTGAGGCTGTCACATCCCTCTCTCAAATCCCCAACCCACTTCTGTCTCCTCCTCTCCCCTGAGTGGGTGTAATTACATTAAGGAGTCAATCCGTGCTCAACCTTCCTCTACCCACATCTCCATCCTGCTGAATATCTTAGCATTAGCTTTTCCATAATCCTGACCTAGGGCAATAATAATGACCTGTGACCAAGGGGCCACCAGCATTTAGCTCCAAAATAAGACTCACCTCTTCTAAGAAATAGCTCACTCCTGAAAAATTCGATACTTTATTTCAAAATATTGCATTTGATTACTATGATAACTATGTTTTTTCTCCTGAATCTCTTTCAGTTTAGGATTCATTCATATATCCATTAAAATCTGTGCCACGCAGTTATGGTGGAAAACGTGGATCAGATTCACATCTGAATAGGTGAAGGGAAGTCATGAGTGATTGAAGAGAATTTATTGAGCCTGTGAGGCAAAGTTCTGACAGTAGTTCTGAAGTACGTTTAAATGGATGTCAATGGAAGATGTTTGAATATTTATATTACTATGAAAGACGAGTCAAAGGCAATGGCGGTGTAGCCATGACTCTTTATAGACAAATTATGTCTTATTCAATCCGGAGAGGTTGAAGTTCACCATCCTAATCTGATTTGGGAACATTCACTCAGCCTGATAATTGCTTTAGTACCCAACCTGTAGTTGTAATTACATCACTTGGTTAATATCAGCATTCGGCTACTGTTAATCTAATTCCGCATGAAGTGGGTGAGCATTGCTCTAAAGTTGTCTTGATTGAGTTACAGGCTATCGTTTTCAGCAAATTCACCCAGATTTCCATGGCTCTAAATGGATGATTTGTTGTTGTGCAAAGTCCCAGAGGAAATCAGAGCCTGATCAGACATGAAACTAAATTGACAAAAGAATTACTGCATCAAAATAAAACATAAATCACCATGGTTTTACAGTTGCTTTACAATAGCAAATAATGAGCTTTTCATCCTTGTATCATGACAGTGGTGCAGCTAACATTTTTTTTTTTTTTTTTTTTTTTTAAATAAAAGAACGCACTTATTACACTTAATTATAATATATTACAATATGTAACAAGGTTTTGAATTCCAGTTTGAAGTCATTTGACAGTATATTGAATTTTACATTACAGCATCATTACTCATTTTACATGGGTTACAATACAACATCTGACAACAGAAGTGGAATTCTGCTCAGTCGCTTCTTTCTTTTATGCACCTCTGATGTTTGAGGGATACTTGTGGTTCTGTCCCTCATCTGTCACTGTTCAAGTCTGAAGTTATGTTTCAGTTTGATTCAGAATTGTTACTTCTAAAACTGAAAATGTCTATTTTTAAAGTAAAGCAAGGGTAGCTGAGGAAACAGCTCCCACTTGCGACTTCTCAAAAAGATCAAAGTGTTGCAGCCACATGTTCAATGCTCATATACAACCTTACTCTATAAGTCTTCAATCGATTAGGAAGGAGAGATTAGTACAGTGTAACTTAATTATCTGCAGTACCTTGCATTGCTATTACAGAGTAAGAGAAAGAAAGGAAATACAAGCATTCCTCTCCTTGTATATGCACTTCAAAAAGGAATCCATCCTCTGCCTTTGCAGGGTGAAAACAATGAATTTTGCATGGCTTCTCTCAAAAGACAAAAGTACCAGGTTTGTGAGGAAGGCTGGCATAGTGGTGCCCCCCAGAATCCACTCCAGACCCCCCGCAAGGAACTTCGTCTGAAGTTACTCTGCAAAGAGAGGAGATGCCTGCCTGCCTCATCAAGGCCCTGCTACTCCATATTCATGTGTGGATTTCAAAGACGGAAAAAAGTCTAACTCAAAAATGCCTCCTTTTTGGATATGGGGCTCTGTTTGTTTTCAGAGGCTGTATTGTCACAGAAAAAAATAAAAAATAACAGGAATTCCTCTGCATTCTCTCTTGTGGTGCAGGGAATTAGTCCCTCTATAGTTACATGTCCATAAGAAATAAAATAAAAAACTAACACAGAAGCAGGTGGAGCAGGTCTTCATATTTAATATGACCCACTTCCAGTTTTGCCAGATGTGTAATACAACACTAACCTTGCCCAAGATTACCGACAGATGACATATGGCAAGAGGTGGGGTACACCTTGGACAGGTCGCCAGTCTATCGCATGGCTGACATATAGACACAAACAACCATTCACACTCACATTCACACCTACAGGTAATTCAGAGTCACAAATTAACCTGACCTACATGTCTTTGGACTGTGGGAGGTAACCCACACAGGCACCAGGAGAACATGCAAACTCCACACAGAAAGGCCGGTGGTCGCGGCAAGTTCCACCCAGAACCTTCTTGCTGCACCACCATGCCAGCCATAATCCGATCTTCAAAGTAAAGAAGAAAAATAAATTACATCCATGCATGGATGTATGCTCAGTGTGCATGTGGATATACTTTAATTTGTGAACTAGGGGTACACTGTCATATTAATCTAAGGGGTGTGTCAAGACCAGAGTTTCCCACTTAGACTTTACTTAGGCCAAACCCATAAATCACAAAGGCCTCAAAGGCTTTTACAAATCTGTACACAATGCAACAATTAGCACAGGCAAGTTACACTACATGCAACAAGGTATTCTCTCCACCGAGGTTGAATAAGGTTACACTGCAGTGGAACTAAAGATGAGCCAGGGGCAAATTTTGGATTTTTTTTTTTTTTTTTATAAAAATGATGGAGAGGCAGGAACACAGCTTCATCTGAGCAGTGATCTTCTTGAAAGACAAGAAGCCTGTGTTTTTGTTGCAGTGCTATTGCTGGTTTGAATGCGGCCAAACGATACACATGGCATGTTCACGTGAATCATAAAAAGGTTCCCTCTCAAGAACACTACAGATTGTTAGAAGGTCTTTTAACAGGGAACAATTGGCACCAAACATTTGTATGTCTTTCATGGCTGCGGATGGCTGTGGACAGCTGTGTCCGAAAGAGCAAGAGAGGATGAGGCTGGCTGCCAACAGATTGTCAAAATGCCCTCATTGCAGAGTCCAGCTGCTGACTGTGCTGTTTAAATGCATTTTGCTTTCACCCTACCATTCTTTCCACAGAGGGAGAGGTAAAGATAGGTGTTTTCATAAAAAAGTTATTAAAAAAAAAAAAAAACTAAGGGGTAAAAACAGTATACACAAATGTTCAGGTCACTGTTCCAAAACTATTCCAGTTGGAAATTAAATTTAGAAACTATTCTTATAGCCTGGAACAACATGCATCCACTGCTTACATTTTAGTTATGTATCATTTCTGCAACACTGGCCATCATACTCAAACGTCTTTGGGCAAACCCTACAAACCATGTAGTACAGAAGTTTAACAAGTGCGTACTAAGAGTAATATGTGCACTCATTTTTCAAAGCAAAAATATGCCAGAGCTTTTTCTTCCCCGTGCTGAGTCTTTCTAAGGGTTCAAGTCTATTGCAGCTGTGCATGAATGCCTGTCAACATCTCAGCCAAGATAAACTGTGTCTGCGTTTAACTGCATCCAGCCTTGTCACATGAGATGTCTGAGGGTGTTAACACAACTCCAGGGTAATATAGGATCCCATCAAAGTGCAGAACAAGCAACTAACCAACAATCCACAGTGTGTTTCTCTTCCCGAGAAATGTTTGTCTTCTTGACTTCTGCCGGTTGTTATCGTGTTACCTTCTTTATCAGAGCATTTGGACGTTTTATGGTGATGTGATTTATACGGGCTTGTGGCACGTTAATGATGCCAGGGAGCCTTGCCTGTTATACATATTCATGAACAACTGTGTTTGGGGAGCTGTGGAGATGGAAGGAGGAGGAGGGACTGCTGCACGTCCGCCAAAGTCTCCAGAGCACAAAGTCTGGATGGTGGAACTGCTGAGGCCTTGAGTTCACGTGCCTGTAGGCATGGGGCCACCTGTTCATCCAGACTAGTCACATTCCCAAAGAGAAGATCAATAATTACGAATGAACAAAGAAACTACATGCTGCGATCTGGATATTCAATGTGCAACTGCCAACCGTAACCTCACATAATGGTGACTTGCATACGCCAACAGCTTTCAGTCTACAATAGTTGACAATATGGCCTCCCTTTTTATAAGAAAAAAAATCCCAGTTATTTTCAATAATCAAAAATGGGGAAAAATCAGGGGGGGGGGGGGGGGGATGGGGGGGGAGCAAAGCAAACACCACAGTTTCACTATTTTAAATATTATTTAGATGGACTCTGGCAGATAGGAAGCAGTTAATTTGCATTTTCCCCCCACACTTATTACCAGAAGCATCTTAGAGCTGTCTTTGTCACATGAGGATCTTGTTTACTGTGCGCTTCAGTGTGTTCCTGCAGCAGGAAGAAAACTACATGGAGATAGATCTGTGTGAAATGTTTAAATTCTGTTCCTTTTAAAGCATTTATTTTTTCATAAATGATTAGATAGAAATATATGGAATTACACAGACAGGCCATGACACATAACTGTATGCTGCTGTAAGGAGATTGGGTAGTAATACCTTACAACCATCCTCTTAATCCAGTCACAACACATCCCTCAAAAATGCAAAGCCAGACTGAAAGATGCAACACTGCAGTTTTTAGTTAGAGCAGCAGCTTTTGGAGAGGAAGACACAATATCAGACCTGAAAGCTTTCTCTCAGCCAACTGGGAGGACAGCACCCAACTGCATGGCATTGCAACAGAGTGGCCAAAATGGCTTTAGTGTACAATTCAATATTTAAAAATCAGCATTATAAGCAAATATCTCAAATCTCCCCCAGCTCACAGGTTGTTTTTTAATTTACAGAAATGAATTACTTTGCTGGAATCACTGACTCTATTCATTACAGTATACACTCAGTGGTTATAATTCAGACAAGCTGATGAAAAGAGATGTGCACTAAAAATGTTCATAATTCCAGTGCGACTGTAAAACACTTATTATGCATTTGCCTATTCAAGTACTTAACTCTGAGGTCTGGTGCAGATTTAAAACCTCCATTCATTGTCGTCTATATCAATAGAAAAGGCAGCAAGATTTCACGTCCTATTAGCAATCATGACCTAATCAATGAGCTGTGCCTTAAAACAGCTGACAGCTAATTACGAGGGCGGCTCTCTGTGTGCCATGCCATTCAGGTAACCAGTGGTAATTAAAGAGGAGGAAGAAATATCTGTTGAAGGTTGTTCAGAGCGCAGTGGAGGCAGTGCAGAGTGGAATGCGTGGATACTTCAGGGTGAGGCCTAATTTCCTCCTGAGCAAATCAATAAAACCATTTCATCTCGGTTGCTATGGAACAACATATACTAAAACACAATGAACATTACCTTGGGGAAATTGGCACCAGAAATAATCTCACTGCTGCTACTTTGAACAATGCCTTGTTGCTTCATTTGGAAAAGAAGGAGGCTGAGCGTTGTCAAGGACATTATGTTTTGTTCTATCCTCTGAAGGGTTTCTATCCAGTTTCATTACTGTAACAACAAGGAAGAAGGTCAAATTACTTTCTTGTACCGCAGTACAAAAAACTTGCACTTCTCACTATAGGAGCTAACCAGACATAATGACACCAATCATAAAAAAGGAGACTGATTACAAGTCTGATTTAAATATTAATACATTTTAATATCTTTAGGAATCTGTATGCATCATCTTCCATATGCTGCTCCCCAAAGAAATATCATAAAAAGAATATTATTCATCACTACCGAACAAGATTTCAGTATACTACTTCAGAGGGATAACCAACCAAGCCATTGAGATAGACTTCTGCAACTGAACAGCCTGCTACTAGTTTGCTCATAATCTCCGTCACTCCCATCTCAACGTCCATACTGGGTTTCAGCAGTTCTGCTCATTACCACAGTGGTGAGAGGTCCTACAGTGAGGGGGTGACAAGCATGGATGTGTATGTCTCTGACGGGTCAAAGAGGTCATACTTTAAAGTGAACGAGATGAAAGCTTGAGTTGTGAGTTCAGGCAGCAGAGTGACGACATTATTGACACACAGCGACCGGTGGCAGCCATACGTTCTGAGATTTGGAGGAGGATCTTTGTGTTGAAGTGTCAGCTTCAGCACACGAGGGGGGCCAGTCGAGAATGCCATATCTCATCGTGGATGTGGTCCACTTCAAAGTTTGTCACTCAAACTGTGTTCTTCATCTGTTTCTACTTTGTCTAATGAAGTAGCAAACTCGCAAACAACATCCATTGGTCAGCAAGCTGACTGTAGAATCAGAACTGAATGATTTAAGTATAAACTACATGTATACAACATATTTTTTGAATTTCATTCAATTCATATAGAGCATTTGGAAAGCAGAGCAATATAACCTAAATACTCTAAGTATTCTGCTGTATTGTTTATTTAAATAGTCGACAAATAGCTTCTATTTTTAAATGATTGCCAGCTTTAATGAAGCCCAAACCAGACAAGACAGAATGATCCAGTCCTTCAGTAATTCAGAGAACACATTTATTCTCCACCTTCTTTTGGCTATGAATGAATAGCAGCAAAAGAGGGGGGATTGCACCAGCCTGCCAACCAACTCAAATAGACAAACAGTAGGACGTGTGCTCCCTGCCAGACAAGCCGCCATCACGGCAACTGTTGCCACAGCACATAGCTGCCAGCCCACGTTTGATTAGCGAGTGTCTTGGATGTGATTGGCTACAGTATGAATGGTGAGGCAAAGAAGGGTCTTAAATGTTGTGTAATTAACCTCTTCACTTGTGCATATTCCACTTCAGACATCACAACTACTGACAGCCTCCTGTCAGCAACCTGCACAAATCAAGCTCTAATCTGGGAGACAGAGAGGGAATACAAAGACAGCGTTTGGGCTGTCACCACTGTGGTGCATCTCAAAGTGTCTGATGAGACAATACACTGTATCTCAGTGTTGACAATGAAGGGACCCCTCACTGTTGCAATGGAAATGTGTGAGGAAGAAGAAAAAAAATCCCTCACAATTATTATCATCGTCATCTACATGTGTAAATGAAAACAGCACACATTATAAAAAGGTGTGAGTGTGGGGCAGACGAAAGCATGATGGATAGAACAAGGCTTTGTCTCATTGGTGGATTAACCCAGAGGTTGGACCGTGACAGATTGATAATATTTTTTTTGGCCATGGTAAACATACAAACTGAATGAAATACAAAATGAGGTAAACTACAGTAAATGCTAAACAAAAGGAGTGTGCAGAATATATAAAAATGTATTCCAGCAATACTAGTAAATGCTCAGTACATTGCAAGTTCTTGCATTTCTTCCTTTTGAAAGAAAAGATTAGACCAATACAGTCCTCAATAAAATTGCAGATTGCCCCATTTACATATGCAAGTATGTGACTTAGTGTGCTACAAGCTCTGCAGTACATTCTGTATCCTTTAAGGGTGAAGATGATGGATCAAGTCTCTTTAAAGTTGCAATTTCCATCTAATTAAACTATTTCACATTATCATATAGCTACAATTACACTTACAGCTGCACTACTTATCTGCCATTTGTTATACACACATCCTATTGGTGTTGCCAATTCCAGAGTAAGAAAACAAATCAAAAGAGTCTATTTTCTTAAGATACTACTTAAGCAGGATTTCTCGCACTTGAAGGTTGGTTTGTGTGCAGAAAGAAAGTGAGTTTTCACAGAGGCAGACCGGTTGATCTAATTTATAAGAAGGTTTCTGAGAAAGCAATCAAAGCTCTGAAAAATCAAACGTCCTCTTCAACAAGATACACAAATGATTCTTCCGGGGGGAAAAAAAAAAAAAAAAACACACACAATTCTGCTCTCCAACAAGGAAGAGGAAATTCAATTCATCTTATCAGTCGCATATAACAAAAGATACCTGAAACCACATTAGCCTTAGCATTTTATGAGTTACAGTTCATCCGTGAAAAGATGGAGTGCGCAATGCTCTTACAATTCAAACATGCTGATTTACTGACCAAAAAGAGACAGGATGGAAGATAAATAACTTGCCAATCATTGTGAACTGAACACGAAATCATCCTGGCAGAAAAAATAAGCTTGACAATCACCTTTTAAAAGGTGTGCTTCAATCTACTGATGCAAGTAGCTCTCACACAGCATTTCAAAATGTAATCCCCGGGTGGTAATCTTTCAGAAACTATATTCGGTCTGTCGATTACACAAAGTATACGGTTTTACTAATAAAGTGTCACTGAAGAACCATTTATAAGATGTCTGAAGAGGGGATATTACTTACGAGTTGATAAAAGTATTAAATTATAAATCTTCTCCTTGCAGACAAGTTTTCATTTAAATATGAATGATTGCAACGAGTAAGATATGCTACATATTTAACACATGTAAATACAGTTATTTTCATTAAGCCTTCACAACACTAACAACCATCACATGCTGTCTGACCTACCTCCACAAGATTACATGTCTTGGTGTATAGTTTGTTAGTTTGACCTCTGATCCCAACACAGAGCACAAAAGGTACCAGATTAAAAAGAGTAAAGACACGTCAACACAAGGGTTTTGCCTGTGTCCTTGGGCTATGTGTCGGCTCAGTGGAGTGGGGAGCCACCCTGTAGCCTGGGTTCTGCTGTCCACCAGATGGTTGCTGCTGGGAGCCAGCTAAGAGCCTGTCTGGTGGCCACTGAAACTTAAACGTGGAGGGGGCTGTCGGTTATGAAGAAACGTCTTCAGACAGACTAATTAAAAAGGTCTTTTTCATCACGCATGCCCATCTGTTATGAGAGCACAACCTGATGGAATGGCTGGCTATCCAGCTTCACTGTGCAATTAACAGCAATATCTGAGTGAGCACTTTTTCTGGAATTAAATTATTTAGCTTCTACTATGGGAATAATGAATTCTTTTATGGCCAATGATCTCCTGAGTGCAATTTGCAGATCTCTAAAAGAGCTGAAACTCTTTTTAAAAAAAAAAAGCCAAAGATCTGCACAGAACACTAAATCATTAACCTGACTATGGTATGCTGCAACCTACCTAACAATTGATATAATCAAGGACTTTACATCGTATTTTTTCTGCTCAATTGTAGAACCTTTTTTTTTTTTTTTTTTTTTAAATCATGAATATTCATTGTGCATTAACTCCTCACATCAGTATTCTAAAAGCATTTTAAAACAGTATCTAAACAAAGCCTTTATGTAAATCAGTGGTTATCTACAAGCAATCTGGAACAAGGGACTAGAAGACCACAGATAAAACAAGGTCAGTGCATGTGAAGAGAAAGTAGTTTTCATCATTCTTTGACAAGGTCAGTGCATCATGTACTGACCAAACACAATGATCCAGTGACTGCTGCATGAATAACTAGCATTCTGAATCATATACTGTAGTCAATTCTGGTCAGGCACTGTGTAGTGATGGAGAAAATGACAAACATAAAAAATTGAACTGTTGCAAAAATATGAAACATCCGCCACTGCTGTGACTTATTCCTCTCCCACCATTTTCAGACTGCATAATTAAGTGGACGACACTGCCAGCTCATTGTCAGACAGCATCAGAGACTGTGTGGGTGTGTGCGCATCTTCATCTCCTGGATACTCATTACCTTGCCAACTCGCAGGTCAACACACAACAAGCCGTTTGAACTCATGACCCACATCCTGCTCCTCATTACTGTCCAAATCATATAAACTGGATGAGGACTCAGGAAGATCAGTAATGGTAATACAAGGGAGATTAGTCACATTACAATTTGTACCAAGATGGTAAATTATTAGCTCTATATCATCTACATCATTACAACTTATAATGGTAATGCTTGCTAGTTCCCAAGCCTCTCTCACCCCTGATGCTTTGCTAAATTACACACAGTAAACAAGGTTAAATCTTCAGCGATATATAATTTCAAGTTGTCTCTAAAAGGCTAATTAATTTTCTCACATTATGGATTGCTTTGGTTTGATTTACTGCCTGTAGCATTATCTCAGCTCAGTGGCATGTTGTTGGACTTGTATGGCCACCCATCCTGAAAGAATTTACAGTACGTATGGGGGGGAAAGCCTCCAGGACTATAGCTCTTAAAAGGTTTCTGTCTTGGTGCAAAACTCCTTACACATGCAATCTGTTTTGGGGATAGAGATGTCAATAGTTACGACCCCCCTGAAGCAGGACCAGAGACTGTGTGTGAAGCTTACATCTTGCCTAGCCTCTGATAATTTAAGGACTTTTCTCCATGCCAGCTTGTTTTAATTACTTAGAATAAGTGGCAGCATTTGGTCAGGTTTATAGGTCTTCTTCAAAGAGCAAGCTTGGTTTAGACAGGCCAATCTGTGGGGCTGTAGAGCTGTAAATCCAAAACTGAGCAACTGCTACCACTAACAATGCCCCAGGCAGATGCAGGCTGCCTAACAGGGGCAGAGTGAGAGGGTTCAGACAGCCTGCTTTCCTTTCCTTTGAACATAGTCTAATAGGAGGACACAAGGTCATCTAAAGTGACAAACTACCAAAGAAACGAAGAAACATATGCAACCTTCTTCGAGAGATTTGGACCAGTATTAAAGAGCCTTTTAAAGTGTCTAATACAACAATGTAGGAAAAAAGGGAACTTAAAGATGCTCTGATTCAGTTTGACAGGAGAACGCACTTTGAAGAGTACTGACACTGGAATACAAAGACACGATAATGGAAACAAAGTCAAGACATGAAGAAAAGGGAAGATATCAAATGGTCTGAGAACTGGGCTGGACTGGGATTGGTTTTGGATAGAACCTCTCTCCCCGAGAGGAGTGAGGAGAGTACCAGCAAAGGGTCAGCGCTGGGTTGGAGTGAAGGAGGGGAGGGGCAGACTCCTGACTTTTCAGTGAACTCATTGCTATTCACATACAACACCCAACTCCCTGCTAATGATGAGAGCCCTGAGGCAAAGTGGGCTGGGATACATGGGACTGACTGCTCAGCAGCCATCAGACGTCTGCAGCAGCTCTGGCCAGCTGTTTCCACTCCACACACCGACTTCCTAAGAGCAACAAGGTACAGCCTGAGCTGTCAGGAGACAAGCTCTTGAGTGATTTGTCAAAAGGCTTTAACTGTCTGCCAAATCACTACAGGCTGAAGATTAACTAAACACTAGTTACAAATGGATACAACATACATGGTATCCTATTTAATTGGACCTATATACTGTATCTAATTACCTGCAATATAATAGACCTATTTATTGTATATATTAACATGTATAGCAATACATTTGACTCTCCTGTACAGTGGACTCTGTCCTTCAAAAAGGTAACACAGTGCCAAAAACCACTCAGCCAGAAAACAAAAATCACCCAAAGAATTTCATTTGAAACACAGTGACCAGCTGGTCTTACCAGTCAGCCAAATTAACCTCTTATGCTTTTGATCAAAACAGAATTAACAGGGAGGAGGAACGATGTTATTGCACAGCAGGTTTCAGTTTCTAGCTGAACACATCCAAACACACACAATGTAATACTCAACAGGATTTCATGTATCACACTGACCAGAGGGCCCTTATGATGCAGAGAGTAGTTAATTACTCAGGAACCGCACCTTCACCATTTCTCTCTCATTTCCTGTAATATATGTCAAACTCAACATTTTAACAATTTTGCTACTGCTGATTCAGGTTAGCAGAGACAAGTGTATGTTCACTAAAGAGGCACATGACAAAAACATGAGTAAACTGCAAAGGTGATAGTGACAGATATTTCAATTTCAAGACTAATTTAGCTTTTATTGAAAACTCAAAACGATGTGGAGATTGTTAAAGAAAATTTAGTTTTTTTTTTTTAAAGTCATCATCAAGGAAAATCTGCAATAGCAGTATTTGATGCCTGGTAATCACTGCAGTCTAGATAGTTACTTGATTTGTTTTCTACACAAGCTATCTTTTCATCAAGAAATACAATTATGTGGCAGTAGCATCAAGCAGTTATGAAATAATAGTGAAACTGTCTTCCACTGACTACTTTAAAGTGAACGGTTTTAGTATCCCCTAAGCACACAGGTGATTTCAGTTATTGTGGCTGATTAGGCCTCTGTTCATGTTAAAACTGGATTGAGCTATGCTAGCTAAATTGCAGGGTTGGATTTAAACTCAATGTTCCATTAAAAATAAAACGTTGTATGTTTTGTCATTTCAACAAAATTACATTACATTTCTCACTTACCCCCTGTGATATCAGCCGTGCAGATACATTTTGTTTTGCTATATCCTTCCTCGAGGTTTCCGTCGCCATTCCCGGTATAATAGTGGTGAATGTAACTTTGTTGTAGTGCTCACAGTGAATGACATAAACTTCAACTGCGACATTTCTGTTCCAAAACAATGTGAAGGCACGTTGTGAAAAGTATTTTTCGGTTTTATTTTCTGATAAAAAAAACTAGATCCAAATTGTCCACACCGGTTCTCAGGTGGTCCGGGTGGATCGGTTCAACACAAGGACACACCCATTCAGTCCTGAGAAGAGGTCTAATCAGGCTAAGTGAAAACACCTGTGGTTGGACTTTTTAAGGGCAAACACTGGGTCTTGTTCATTTAGTTAGCATTTAGAGTTCAAACTTATTTTGAACAGTCATTCAGCCAAATCACCGTAGAATCTGAAACATTTCTGCATTATTCTTTTTTATTTAACTAAATACATTTCCTCGACTTTTTGATTGTCTACAGTACACATATACTGTATGTTTTCTGTTAAACTTATGTGATTCTTGTGAGTTTATATATTTTACACTAAAAAGATATAAGATATGTAATGGTAAGTTATAGCTCTTATTCCAGTGTGTCTGATGCTTAGTAAAATGGGCATATGATTGTGAGGGTAGTGGTTTACAGCTGTGGTTTAGAGTGATTAATGGACAAAAATGTAACTGTATTTCTCGAGAAAATTACAGACCTACATAAACACCTATATTCAACTGTCGTAGTATGAAAGTTTCATGTTGGCACAGTCATGTGATCCTGCTGTTGTAAACTATAACTACAGTCAGCCCTTTCTTCTTTGCTATGGTGTGCCATCAAACAGGATTATGAATATGAGAATAAGGAAAAAACTCTGAATCATCAGTAAGAAGAACCATTTTATTCACAGGTACTGTAAAAGTAAAACACAAGCTGCCGTATCATACATTTATACATAGGGTTTGAAAGTCCTATACAAAAACAAAGATATTCGAAAATATGGGTTTTGATATGAAATATGACCTTACATATAATAATTTCTTGGAAAAAGGTCTTGGTTTGGTAATAGTTATTTAATTTATGAGCCTAACCCCACATTAGTGAAAACTGAAGTTATTGTAAAAAATTAGAATGGTAAAAATGGAGTAGAAATCATTCTTAAAAATGATTAAAAAATCTCATGCAGCATCTTCAGAGAGGGCCTGAGAGAGTACATCTTTGTAAAAGAAAGAAAACAAAGTCATATTTGTCATAGATATAGAAATCAAACACACCAAAATACAACAAAGCCAGTTTGTTTTTTGTAACAATCATTTTCACCGATCATCTTTGTTCTCTCTGTATCAGCCATTTGATTCATAACAAGCACATTCTGGCAGCTACAAAGAGCTGATATCATGATTGAATTTGCTAAACAATGTCACAATCGTTTGCTCTTATTCACTGCATCATTTCACAGGAAACTAACAATTCTGGAGTCTTTATTTGAGACACTGGATCAAACTTTGTTGACTTGCTTATTTAAAAAAAAAAAAAAAAAAAAAAAAGAGTAGGGGACATAAAAGGCCAAACAGTGTTGTTGCCCTTAAGTCAGTGTTGAGGTTCTTACAGTAGTTGCAGTAAATGTATTGGAATGCATAGAGCCAAGGCTTGGCAGCGCATAAAAAAGTACTGGATAAGAGGCCAGTAGACTTGTGCTATCTCATCTGAGCCCCTTTGTCTTACAGTGTTTAGATAGCTCCCAGTCCAAGCCCATTTACAGAGAAATTAGGCTCACTGATGAGCACTGCTATCAGTGTAACCATTCATCATGCTATCCTCATAGGCTAGTGTGGGGAAGGTTAAGTCTCTCAGGGTTGCATGAGCACATACTGAGGCACCAGAGAGAATGGCTGAATCAAGAATAATCGCTCACCATGCATCACAGTGGCCCTTTGATTGATATGTTTTGGCTTAATCTCTCATTTTCAGTGAGATAAACATGGGCAAGCACAGCTTGAATAAGCCTTTCGTCCCCCAACATAACTGCTGCTCTACCTTAGTGCATCCACTGAGACCCATTTTGATCAAGGCAACTGGAGGGAGAAAACGTTCACTCAGTCCTGCAAGCTTTCGCAGGCCAGCTGGCAGGCGATGAGTGACAACAGCAAATGCAGTCCTTGATGAGATAACACAGTCCAGTTTGAAAATCTAGAAAACTACAGAACCAGAGAGTTAACATAAGGCGCAAGAGGCTGAATGAACATGGATAAAATGCTGACTGAGGTTTGAAACAAGAGAAAAGGCAAAGTCTGGGAGCGCAATAACATTAGCTTATTGCTTTTTCTTTTTTCATCTTTATTTTTTCCCTTAAAAGGATATTTGTACACACCACATAATCATATAAATACACTATACAATGCAATATAAAATATTTTTCATAAAAGCAATATGTTCAGGGTTTGCTTGGGTATGCTTAAGATACCTGCACCATATGAAAAATAATGACTTAAAACAAAACAATAAAAAAGGCACTTCCAGGTGTTGTTGACTCTTGAGTAAATGATGGCCACTGTCTTGCCATTCAGGCAACAACATTTGTGCTCACGTTTCATTTCTCTGTCATTAAAACCTTGTCCTGGACAACGAGGCACTGTAGTTAGGTGGTAAAGATTTCCTCTGTTTTCATGCAAAGATCCACTTTCATCTCATCTCTGTCTCTGGTTGTTCTTCATTCCAGTGATAACTATAAACTGGCTGCTACATTTCTTCATCCTTCTTCTTCTCACTTCCTCATTTCTCCACCTCAACTTTCTTTCGTCCTCAGACTTCAACTTCACGCAGTCCCTCCTGAGTGCCAGATGTCGGCATGCTGATATCAAAGCAGGTAACCATCATGACACGGGACTTGCATAGGTTGACACAGAACTCCAGCTCCTCTGTGGCCTGTGCCAAGGCCTCTAGGTACTCCGGAGACTCTTTATCCAAATTCTGGTCCACCTCAACTGTCGTAAAGGAAAATGAATGTTTGGTTAAATTGTTTGTCTCCAGATATAGAGGATCTTACGTTTACAGCTTTTCATTTACAACATTTCAGTAGTTACTTACACTCTCCTATCCACTTGCTGGGGTCCATCATCAACCGGGTCTTGGTGTCTTCCAGCTCCTCCAACAACACCTCATGCTTTGCTCTCAGTTCCCTCACTTGCTGTTGCCTTCTCTCCAGCAGTTTCAGCTTACTGTTAAAATACAGCAGGCCCTGAGAGACAAGGAAAGAATATTAATGACAGTGACCGCTTTGTGGCATCAACAGCTCAGCTGACTGAAGTAACTGAAAGTCAACTGAAAAATATAGTGTTGAAAAAGTTCTTGCATATCAATTATAGGTCATGTTTTATTAGCCTGATCGTGATTGTGGTCATGTAATAGGCACTTAGAATTAAACCTCAGTCACTATGAAAAATGAGCTCACCTTGTCAACATCCTGGAATGGTTGCTGAAGACAAGATGGGAGAAAACAGATAAAACGTTAGCATGTTGAACAAGACAGATTATTATATGGACAGCATACAGTCTCAGTAGGTGAACAGTATGTAAATATGCACACACTGTAGACGCAAACCTACTGATGCACATGCACAAGATTCCAATGGTAATTTTGAAACAGTGAAGGAAAGTCATAATTCATTACTTGTCAATCAGACAGTGATGGTTGGGAGAGAGAAATTAAATATCATTTTTTTCTTAATTGAAAGTAAATCAAAGTACCATCTAGCTGATTTAATATCTTCTCTTCACAAATCCCTGTCTGTCTGCGCTGAACTTGTGGGAGACGTTAACGATCCACAGGAGAGGAGCCAGCTATAAAAAGCGATCAGGCAGCCACTGATGAGTGCTAGCAGTGAGCTGATTTGGGACAGTGTTGGGCGCCGCTGCATACATCACACATTCTCTGACCAATCTTTTCATACCATCTTCTTTTTCATCCCCCCCCCGCAGTAAGATGAGTCATCACTCATATCCAAACCAATTAGCCCTCGTCAGTAATTGCCTCCTGAACTGTTGACATTCCTGAGGAGAGCTGCCAAAATACCAAGCTCTGGGAATCTGGGCACAGACATTTAAACTCCAGGATTTGCCACTGAGCTGACTGAAGGTCAGACGTCTGAGACATATTATTCCTGTCTTGTTCTTTAAAAAGAAACTGGGAAGAAGTGAGCTAAGACATTCCCACAACATAAGTCAATGTGGCACATCTTGAGCATGTATGGCATCACTGTCACACATGCAAAATATTATTAGCAAGTGGGATTGACAAGACCTTGACCCAGACATTGCGTTATCTGAAACAAGTTCAGCGAGATGAACCGCCATGTAGAACAAGTCAGGAGTGACCCTCCGCTCACCTCTGTGGTTTCCTCCTGACGTCGCCTCTGGAGCCGTTCCACATCATCGATCTCATACACCTTGATCTCAAAGGGTTCCTTCAGCGGTCCAGACATAGGAGGCAAGTCCACCCACTGCCCTGCCGCACTCACCTTCTTCCCCAGGGAAGAGGTGTCTGGCAGGGGTGCGGGGATCAGACGTCTTCTCTGGAAGCCTACAAAGCCCGACAGGTACCGGTTACAGTGATGACATACAGTAGTAGTATTTGCTAGGCTCTGTGAGTAAATATGTATGAGTCTCACTCTGAGATGTGAAGTGATGCAAGGCTTTACGCAGGCCAGCCGAGTTGTGGTGATCGCATATTTATAAGGGTTTCATGAGTTACTATATAGTCCGTGGTTTGACACACATGAATTCAAATGGTTAAATATACCAGGCTACAAAAACCTGAACCAGGTCACTGCCGCTCATGCTCAATTCATCTTAGCTGATCATCGCACAGTTTGAAGTCACGTTTTTTCAAACATTCATTATCATTTTTCCATATGTGTGTGAATAATGCATGCTGCTGATTCAGGAGGCCAGAAAATCCAATGAAACACCAATTTGTGAAATAATAAGAATGGATTCGTAAGGAACCCGTACATGGATAATTTCCTGGGAGAGAGCATTCATTTCCGAATGCAAGCACTGTCTGATAACTCTCACATACTCTGACATACTATTACTGGTGTCATATATATATAATATTTGCGAATATTTCCTATACCTGCACTGCTACATGGAAAACCCCAAAATACTTTCTCACCATTTGCTCTCTTCTTGGGATACTTGGAGCTCCTCGTTCTGCCTGTAGTTGACATGCCGCTCTCGCTCATGGAGTCGTGGGCAGAGGAAGCGCTGCCCGTGGCTTCGCTGTCACGGATCATGCTTTCATATCCGCTGCTGCCACCACTATGGTAGAACAGAGCTGTGCGGCCCATAGCTGGAGGCAGCTCACCACTCAACACGCTGCTGTTGTCACTTCCATGGCCGCTGCTGTAGCGTTGAGGGCGCCTGGGTGCTGTGATTTTGCTGTATGGAGAGGGCAGCATGGCTATGGGAGATTTGTCATCACTCACGTTCACCCCGCTGTCATTCCCGCTGTCTGAATCTCCTGAACCTCTCATGTGTTTGCCTGATATGTTGCCTGTTGCTAGTTCGCTCACACGGCTGTTGGCAGCCCTCATGGCCTGCTTTGTGCCCATGATAGTTCCTCGCCCAGGCTTACTGCTAACAGCAGCAGTGGTCCGAGGAGCTGATGTCCGTCCTGATGGAGGGAGGTTGGCGTTGGCATTTCTGGTCATGGGAGAGGCCAAAGATTTGGTGGAGGAGCTTAGGCCTTTTGAGTTGTTGGCTGACAGTGAGCGTGCCTTGCTACCATTGACTGCTCCTAATGTTCTGGGATTCACAGACGCTTTTACCTGACCAGGTTTGTTAGTATTTCCTCCACTTGGAGATGATGGGCAGGTAGCTATAGGAGAGCTGGATGAATTAGGAACACCAAATCTCGGAATGGACTTGCTGGATTTGCCACCGCTGCTCCCTAAACTTGCCCCACTATTCTCCCGACTGAGGGCAGTTCTGGAACCCGATAAGGAAAGGCTTTCACACCTTTCCAGTGACATTTGACTGCCATAATGCTGCCCAGCCTCTCCCCTTGCCCCCCTGGCTTTTAGACTAGAGGTAACTTTGGCTGTGTTGAGACTGGAGGTTCGGAAACTGGTAGAGTCTGCTCTGTGACGTACCTCAAGCTCATCCTCTGATACAGCTGCCCTTGCTCCCGAAGCCCTTCCTGTCTCCCCATATGGTGACTTTAAGGCACTTTGGGGCAGCAGGGTCTTAGTCTTATGATCAAGACTGGACTTTCTCACTGGAGGGGGAGGAGGCGAGGTGCAACCAGGTTTAGGGAGATTACTCGCTTTCTGTGAGTTAGCCTTGTTGTTTTTCCCCAAAGAGGAGAATTTAAGGCTGGTGGTAGATGTGATAATATCTTGGGTTCCCTTGTAGTCTGCGGAGGAATGGATGACGGGCACTGTTCCCAGGGTGGTGGCACCTCGTCTCAGCTGAGGCATTTTGCTGGGTGGATTCTTACTGGCTGACTTCTCACAGCCATCGACCACCCTCTGGGATGAGGTAGACCCCTGCACCTTGGGTGGGCGAGGTACACTGTTGCTGTTGTTGGATGTTTTGCTGGAAGGTATGCCACTGGGAGGATTTCTGAGAAATCTGCTGGTACTGCTGTAGTCAGAAAACTGAGGTTCTGAGTGGTTGTCATTGCGCTGCCAAGGATCCTCCTGCTTAGCCTCTTGCCTTGGTGGCTCTCTGCTGCTGCTGCTGCTACTGCTACTACTATGAGAGATGGATGAGGTAGGTTTAATCTTCCTGGGAAGACTGGAGTGGACTATGGAGGGGCCCTGTGGAAGTTGGGAGGAACTAAGTGAGTGAGCTTTAGTTATTTTAGATGCAAATCTGAGTGAGCCTTTGGCTGATTCCGGAGATGGGGGGCACTTTGTTAAGGATAGTTTACTTGAGGCAGCACTATCACTGTCCAGTTCGGAAAAACTAAATCCACTGTCATTTAGGGAGTTCTTGGGATCTCTAGGAGAGGATACACAATGGAACATATCCAGGGAATCGAAATAAAAAGTGGCCTCTGGTCCCATGTGCTTAGCCTGAGGAAGAAAGACGTCTGTAGAATGAGCCCCTTCACTCTCCAAGGTGCAGACACTAACCTCACTCAGCCAAGAGCTGATAGATGAACCCCTGCTATCTATACACTCCATTGCTCCCTCCTGAAGGGGTGTGACCACTGCAATGTTCACCTCCGATCCTCCCACAGCTGATGTGTAGGCGTCAAATTCATCATTGATGCTGCTGATGATGCTGACAGGTCGGGAACCAGAGGCCAGGGCCTGAAGGGAGCAGTCACTGTTGAAGCTGATAATGCTGGATGGCCGACCCTTATCTACAATGCTGCCTATAGACAGCTCCTCCACCACAGTGAACACCAGCTCATCCTCCCCATTCAGCTCCACAGGCTGCTGCAAGGTGACAGTGGCTCTAAGGATGTCCCGATCCAGACACCTCTCCTTCAAGGTAGAGCGCACCTGACACACCTCCACTGGAGCTCTGAGCAAAGGGGAAGTGCAGGGATCCCTCCTTTTCACAGCTTGGTGGCTCATTCCCACAGGTGGCATCCTGGTGCTGGACCTCTCTTCGTTATCTGTATTTTCTCTCTGTTGTGAGGGAGGTGGGGCCGGCTTTGGCAAGGCTTTCTTGTTGAAGTAAACCTTCTCCCTCACCACAGGCTCAGAGTTCGGTGCTGCAGCAGTAGCTAGTTTGTTTGTATTAACCCAGCTTTCAGAAACCAAGGCCTTCTCACCATCAGCACTGGTTCTGCATACATTTTGGACATTCTCTGGTGGTGTCCTTTCTGCAGGTACGCATTGCCTCTTGGCATTATCCAGTTTAGATTTAGCGTTGGGACTGCAGGACGGTTGTGTAGTGACAGATTTCGGAGACTGTTTGGGTGAGATGCTCTCTTGGTTGTAAGAAACATTTGCTACAGTCTTTGGTGAAACAGAGCCTTGGCTCTCCTTAGATTTGTCAGTCTTGGGGCTAGCCTGGCTTCGCTTGCCCTCTCCAACAAAGGCAGTGGGTTCTTCACTGCCATCTATACACTCTAGCCTCTCCTGCAGCTCAGCAAATGTGTTGCATTTGAAGAACTGGTCTCTGTCCAGAGGGCCCTCTTTTGCAGACTTTTTCCTATTCAGGGAGGGGATGATTGGAACAAAGGCAGGTGGGCCTTCGTTGTCACTAAGCTCCCTGTCTGAGATTGCAGTTCCCCCAGGGCCCACGTAAATGACAGTATCACAGGACTGTTCACTACTGGAGGAGTAGTCTGGGTCACTGAGCAGAGAGGGCAGCTCAGGGTCCAGGGCTACTGTCCGAGGGTGGAAGGGCCTAAGGTGTGGCGGCCGGCGGATCCTCCCTTCCTCACAAGAACTCTCCCCTCCAGATGAACTGGATGCGTACTGCAAAGCAGAATTAAAGAAGACATTAGTCCCAGGATCTCATTAAGAGATGACAGTAATGTGATTCTATCTTCTTAAAATATTAATGTAACAATCCTGTCATTTTACAAAACTATTTTAACGCTAATAATTTATAGTAGATTCATTTATTAGCACTTTCATAGTGAAATAAATTGTAGGACCATGAAATTACCAGTCGATATTTATCTAAAGGTTAAAAGTGCACATCAATAATCACACAGAAATTAATGTCAATAATATGAATGGCTGGATGTGGACTGCATTGTAATCATGCCTGGTTCCAATACCAAATAAATACATGCTGTCATTCCACCTAATTATCTGGAGCATATATTTCCCTAATCCGGGGGTATGCATTACACACTTCCTTAGGCAGTAGTATTGATTACATGATAATGTGTTGGGGAGCTGAGAAAAACTAGCTCTGAGTTACCGCACTAATAATCTTTCATTTGCAGAAGCATTCACACATTCATTTGCTTAACAGCTCCAAAATTACAGGAGGAAGAAAAATTTAAGGACTGAAGTCACGGCATGAAATGTGATGAATGTAATCAAACTTGCACAAGCACATTAGGAACGTAATTGTTGTAATAGCAACACTTTATAATGACGTTAAACAACAATTACGCTGTATTTATCATTTAAAACAATAAACAACACTGAGCAGAGATTATTTAGAAGTATTTTAATTCCATTTGCTGTCACTGGATTTTCAGTAGTTATTTATCAGTTTATTATTATTGCATATGTTAAACCAGATTTATCAGTGCTAATCAGTTTACCAGCATACCTTAGACTTCTTCTTCCTCATGCGGTGGATGCGGGAAGCCAGCTGGATGGTGGTGAGTGAGTCAGCATAGTTGGCGGGGGAATCAGAGATGTGGGCGATCATGGTGGTTCTGCAGTTGATGTTGCCAAGGGACTCCCTCAACAACATTGTCAGTTTGCTGTCCCTACAGGGTGCATTTACATCACTGTTAGCAAACAGCACAGTAATATTTAAAAATGACAATAAAGGTAGCTGACATGATTCTAGGAGGAGCCGTTTTGAATTCTCTAAGCTGAAAATTACTCCCAAATGATGAGTCATACATCGTTTCATACCTGAGCAACCACAATATAATCTTATGAAACACCAGTGAAAGCTATTATATGAGGCTAACTAAACAAACTAAATAAACAGTCACACAGTAAACCTGTAAGACTGACGACCCGTGCAGCGACTTGCCTGAAACAATTACTTATAGTTGACAGAAGCTAAAACACAGTAAAAGACCCTGTAAAACTAATGGGGGTTTTCTTACCTGTAAGGTACATGTTTCGCTCCATTTGCTAAAGCCATGATGACATTTCCCAGTGCGTTTAGAGAGAGACACAAGCCTCCCCCTCCGTCTCTGCTTTTACTCAGGACCTTTTCACAGCTTCCCAGGTCGATGAGGTGCAGCCTGCTCCGTCCGCCTGACACTGTGCCAACGACAGAAGAAGAACCAGGTGAGTAAAGCACGGACACTCCCTCTCCGAAGTCAGTTCTTTGCGCACATAACCATGATGACAGGAGTGGCACTGCTCAGCCCAGACCAGACCGGTGACTGTCAGGGCTGTTTGATTTATTTATGAGACAGATTCCCACACTGAAATGATTCAAATTGCAACCAGACTGGTTAACTCCCAGCAGTTGTGTAACTCATAGCAACAAGGAGGCTCCACTGGTTATACACATAAAAATGAAAGAATCCGCTGACAATCAAAAACACATATGCTGCATTTTAAATCTAATGATTTAAAATGCAGCTGGAGTGAATTGGCTGTCACTGTGAAAATCACAGGGTTACATATTGTTATGTGGATGACTGATGTAATTGCTACAGCAGCAGCAAAACATCAAACTCTTGTCAGTAAGGCTTCAAATATTCATTTGCTCTTGACCAAAGCATAAAACTTGCACACAAACCAATTTCTGTCTTGCAGAGGCAAGGGCCACTTCATCCTTTAACATTTAAAATAACTGACTTTCATTCATACTTACAGTGCAATTTTTTGCCATCTATCTCACAACAAAACCATCTCGTAGCTATTCAGTGTGAAAGACAGGTCACCTTTACATAGATATAATTAGGAGAGGAACTATACTGATCATATACTGATCTGGTTGCACACAGATGTGCACAAATGTGTGGTAACAACTTGTAGGTACACTATGACAGAACGGTACTAACTTCCTCCCTTGCCACTCTTCTCCATGCGGTACTGGTAAATGTGCAGTGTGAACAGCATGTGGGAGTTGCGTCGGTCTTCCTCATCTGCATTGGGTCTGTTGGTGCTGCGTGCGGCGATGGCTGCGTCCAGGAAGAAAGCGGCTTTCTCAGCTGTCGGGGCACGGAGCTCGCTCTGATTCTGGAGCTGTAGGGGGGAGGAAGAGACAGAGAACAGGGTTAGGGTGTACGGAGGGGACCACATAGGTCTTTAAGAATGAGGGTAGATGTGAAAAGGATACCGGGGAAGAGAGGAAGGAGAAAGAGAGGGGAGCCAGTTAATTGGACCCCAGCACACATTTCTTGCACATTAGACTGGGTCTCAGGGGCAATTAAAACAGCAGATATGCACACAGAGGGAGGGGAATTAGGAGAGGTAATGGTGGAGCAGGAGGCAGGGGCACTTCCCTTGCCCTGAATGTGATGATGGTGGTGGTGAGATACAGAAGGGGGAGGGGGGGGGGGGGGGGGGGGGTAGAAGAGAGAGACAGAGGCGGGTGGGCATCATGAAGGGAGCCCACGCATGGCTTCTGAGAGGAAGAGCATGAAGGAGCCTCACAGAACTGCACAGCCTTTGAAGTCAGAGTCCATACAGATCCCCCCAAAAAACAACATCTGACAGTAACACCTGTGAGTGCCTTCAAACCTAGAGTCCTCCACCATCCCCCAACAATACTTCTATTGTGCTGTGGAAGGCTAGCGCTAACACACGGGTAATAGATGCTGATGGATGCTGACAGGAGAGTCAATACAAAGGTAAGAAGAAAGCCATCAATACCACAGATGGGTTTGGTGGAAATATAAAGCAAGGATTTCAGAGGCAGATAGGATAGAGCGAGACTGACTGGGAAGTCCTGGGAGATAAAAACACACACACACACACATGCACTCACAAGAAAAAGTCAAACATCTTTGGTAGAGGAAGAGGTAGATCATATACAGACAAAGATCAATACCGAGACAGACTAATACTTTATAACCTGCAGGGAGAATAAAAGGATCAGTGAACAAAGAAAAAAGTGGAGGAGGTGGAATGCTTCTAACCTGAGTGCCACAGATGGGATCCTCTCTCAGGTGGATACCCGGGGACTGGCCTTCCTGCAGGCTGCCCGTTGACACCTCAGACAGCAAGTCTTTCAGCTCCTCATCTTTCCCAAAAATTTCCACCGCAGACACTCGGACAGAGAAGCGCGTGCCCGTCTTCTCCTTGCGCTCATTGATGAGCTTGAAGAGCCAGGAAATGGCACAGGGCACAATGCCTAGGCTCTGAGTGGAGCTGTCTTTGCCAATCATGGTGTATGTCTTGCCTGGGGATATGTGAAAGAGAGAGGGGGATGGAAATGGAAATATTGCCTTGTGTCTGGAAGCTAGCTAACACAGGCTCACTATATGTTCACACTAAAATAATTTCTTTAATCAAGCTGTCTGGAATGGGCAGGAAGGTGACAAAGGACTAGACACTGACATTGGATATTTTCTGAGGGTTATTGTGTTAAACAAGTGCTGATGAAAAAAATTAATAAAGGCTGATGTGGGGTTTCGGAGGTAATATCCAGTACATGCCAAATAAAAATCAAACGCTAATCCAAGGACCCATTCCAGAAGCAGTCATTCTGAGGAGAATTATAGCCGGTGGAAGCAGCAGCATGAGGAGAGCAAGCCCTTCAGCCTAAGAGCACTGGCCAGGCCAATTACTAAGATTTTAATTACAGACTGAGCCCTGAAGCCTGGATGCAGCACTTTACCCCTCACCCCCCTACCCCAGACTCACTACCCATTCCTTTCCTCCAATCTCCCATTCCTTGACTCACCCCAGTGCACCGCTAAGCCAATTGTGGACATCAAGTGTAGCTAACAAAGAGCAATGAGAGTTTTCTTTGGCTAACAAAGACTCATGTCTAATCTCTTGCCAGTGGAGGAGCTTACCGAGCTTGACTTGGCCAAAGCAGAAGATGCAGCCGTCTGCACCGTTCACCACAGACTGGATGACCTCGGCTACTGTCCCTGAGCACACCTCAGCCTGTGAAAAACACACAGAGACAACGCTCTCGCAGTCACTTTACAATTCAGCCACCTCCAAGACATACTGTAAAACAGGCATAAGTGAAACTGCTAAATCCAAACTGATAACATATAAACCAAACAGCTATTTGGCATTGGTTACACCAAATCACATTAATGGTTTCAGTGTTTTTCATCACTTGGGATTGTGTGTGTTTGTGTGCTGCAACGTGTGGCTCATTTTTTGCAATCTGTTTCAGCATGGGTCCTCTGGGGCAAGGCTTCTGAAGCTGGGGCCCTTTCCCATACATCACATAGCAAACAAGGCCTCTAACAGCAGAACAGCTTGCTGTTACCGTTAGCCACCAGCAGTGCTGTCCCAGCGGCACAATCTAGCAGCTTGGCCTCAGCTCTGCAGCAGCAACATCTAGGCTTCAGCTAACAGCAGATTACTTAGGGAGAATACTTGCTCGAAGTAGGTGGTACGATAGAAGATCTGAGGCTCTCACCACAATGGAAACACCATCCCACACAGTGATGACAATCTTCTCTGCTCTATAGCTATTTAGAGCTTACTGCACCATGGGGAAATAAAATATTTGACCTCAAGTTTTTATCTTTTTTATTTTGCAGTGGCCGACATCGAGCTGAGCATTGTGTTAAAAAAATGTGCTGTTTGTTTAAAGCTGTGGAGAGAACAAGATTAGTGTTCTCCTAAATTACCATGGAGTAAACATGTATCTGACCTTTGTCTTTGATCTTAGTGGGTATGCCTGCTGTGTGCTGCAGAGGGCTGAGGTTAGATATAGCTGTTCTATGAAAGGAGAGGTTACATATAACTGGAGTGGATTCAAATCATTCCCCAGAGGGCTTAGGAGGCCCAGCTGTTAGGCCCACACTGGTATGAATGCCCTCTGACCCAAGACAAGCATTTTTCTCTAAGCCCCTGGCCACACCCTGCCAGCATGAAGACGTCCCTTTGCCCTTGAGAGGTTGAACCCCCACAAACATACACATGCAAACACACATACTGTTCCTTACTTGTGAGGCATCCTGGGTAAAAACAGCATCGAAGGCGAATATCTTTGGGACGGCCACAGTGGCAGATCTCCTGTGTCCTGAACTGGAGTGCGGGCTGGACGCGGGGTCGTAGAGGGTCAGCTGCTTCTTCCTACTGTCCACTTTCAAAAAAGACTGAGACTCTGAGGAGTCTGCAGCCTCCAGAGACGGACAGATACGCATCATCACTTTCACCTGAATCAAAATGGGAGACAGATAAGAAGAAAGAAAAAAAAAAAGAAGAAGGGTGGATGAGAAAGTGAGATAGCATAAAACATGAAATAAAACTGGAGAAATGTGCAGACGGATTCGGCAGAGAGATGTAAGAACGCATTTTTCAGGTTTAGCACAGAGGGAAAAAATTGTGTTCTAAGCTTAACATCTTTTACTTACAGTGCGCTGACAGAGGAAAGAGGAGACATGCACTTTAGGCATTCTGATTATAGGTTAGGATCCAAACTGAGAGCATGGCTCAGCATTGTGCATTAACATCACGTCCACTATGTCAGAGTTGATGTACATTGAAGGTTGCCATGGAAACACTTGGTCTCACATTGACTGGTGAACTCAATGGGTCAGCATAATGTTGAATGGTGTCAGTGAAAGGCAGCAAGGTGCGTATTGAAAGTCATAGCAGAAAATGGTGGAAATTAATGTGTGTGAAGCGCCACGCTGGGGGATTATCCCTCCAGTGGGTTGTTTTTCTGGACCCGGCGCAGCTCACCAGCATGGGAGTGCAGGAGCATATGGCCCCCCTCCTTCTTATCCCACCTACTCACTCTTCCTTCTTCTCCCTCTCCTCTTTCCCGTCTATTGCCTGGAAACTGGCAGCTCCACATTAAGGAGCTTGAAACTCACCCTGTTGCATTATGGGGCCAGACATTCATAAAAGTGAGCTTACAGTCTTAACACATTCCACAGGTCACGGTACGGTTCATGATGCCCGCATGGAACACTAAATAGGATGACAACTCATATCTAAAGGTGTTTATTCGGTACCGCTCTGACAAGCCTGTTCATGTCTAATGTTATTGCCGTGGTTACAGGAGTGAAGCCATTCTGCCAAGCTGTGTATCGTGGCACCTCACACAAACAATAGTAATTTCACAATTTCCTGCCTCTGCCCTGCTGCACAGATTCACTGTGTGTGGTTTGTGTGGGTGTGGTTGTGCTTGTGCGTGTCAGGCTTTAGGACACCTCCATTTACAAGCACCTTCTTTTGAAATTCTGACAACTCTATATTGCTTTACAATCTGATGATCAGATATACACTACCACTTTTTTTTTTTTTCCTGTGGAGGCACTGTGGAAATATATCTGTGACGGACAGGAGACATAAACAGCTCTTGGGATATGTATAGCGGCCTTTGGAGTCCCTGTCAACTCCCCAAGTGTTTAGTGTTACAACTAGCATTACATCAACTGAACAGTTTCTATATCCTTCAGTATATGTGGTAGGAAACTCAATCCAGAACCATTTCAAAGCCCCTCGAAAAAGTACCTATGATGCCTCTCAGGCATTGAAATAAAAACCTTAAAGTACAGCTAACTCCCTTCCCTTTTTGACAGATGACTGTTTTGCTCAGCCTGGGACTCTCCTCTGTCTTCACCCCTACACAAAAGGACCATTCTTCCCCTGACTAGTATATAAATATTGCTGCAGATCCAGGCTCCGCCGCTCTGAAACAATGTCACTGGAAATTCCTTTCTTTCAGTGAATGAATTCATCCTGGATTCCTCAGGCCAAGTGCAAACTCTCTTTATACTCCACAGGGGGCAGTTATCTTGACTGACGTGTGCATATGTTGAGTAAATTACATTTGCTATGACATTTAAACTGGGCTTCCACATTTGACTGCTGGTCCTCTGTCTACCAGACAGAGGCTACCAGGCGAGCTAATGTCTCAGTTTTATTTATGTTGGCAGAGATCAGATACTGGAGGCCACAGAGGATTGGCTACAGTATTTTCACACCTAAGACTCCGTGCTAATGGCCCCTGTTTCCCTGTCCCTTGATCCCCCACAAAATCCATTAGTGTGGCTTGGCATTCCTCCATCCACTCAACTCTTTAGTTGAACAGCCATGTCTAGGTTAAAAGTGGAGAGGTGGAAGTGACCCACATACAGGTTGATGGAAACAAGACATCCACCCAATTATTTGGATATGAAACAGACACAGGCAAAGTCAAAACCATGCAAGCTACTGGAAATGTGCAAATGTAATTCCACAAGCAAGAGACAGGGAGAAAGAAACTGAGAAAGCTGACTGATGTGTTTGATTTACAATAAGAAAACCTGAAAATCTGGCCTGATTGGCTTGGAGCGATATCATAAATCTTGATTTCCCCTTTAAAAACCAGCCAATGTAGGTGAACAGATGCACAGTATACCTCAGGTGTGGGCTTGAAGAGGCTTGTTAATAACAGTTTTTTTTTTTTTTTTTATGAAGTCTGCGTGTCAATGGGAGATTTACCGTATGTGGCAAAATCTCAAACCGTCTGGATACCTGGCAACAAAAGCGAACACTTCCTATCCAGGTGGGATCTAATCTTGTTAGGGGACTTCTTCTGCTTTATAAATACAGGACGCCAGCTCTGACAAACAATACCCAATAAACCACAAAGGAAGAGCGATGTGTTTATACAGCTTTGTTTAATGACTGTCCTATTGCTGCCAGCCTGACTTTCATCATCGCACATGGTACCTAAAATGGAATTAGAAATCCTGCCGTTAACGTGACCGCAGATTTGTGAATTATAGCTTTTACTGACTTTCTGTGTTCAAAGAGAGGAATGCTGGTCTCACAAACTGAGTGAATTCATGACATTCCAACAGGCTTATCTGGCTGCATCTGCACGGACTGGACCAGACGGCACGCTGCCTCTGGACCAGCGTGCCGCCACTCTGCATTCTCCCTTTCAAATAAGGGTCTGTCTGTATCTGTATGTGTGTGTGTGTGTGTGTGTGTGTGTGTGTGTGTGTGTGTGTGTGTGTGTGTGTGTGTGTGTGTAGGAGGGGGTGAGGTTGTGTATGGGGGTGTGGCAGAGGTTATGGGGGTTTACAAGGGTGGAGTCTATATATATCTGTTGTGCATTAACTGTATTTTACAAGCATTAACGTCATGCATTCAGCTTTGAGTCTTTTGTGTATATGCTGCTGTGCGTCTGTTCTCACCTTTCCCATCCCTGGATTCTCTTTCACTTTGGACACGGCTCGGAGCAGGCATGGCGGGGCGGGGGGCGGCGAGACCTGCAGGATGCCGCTGAAGTTGGTGGGGTAGATGGAGGGCTCCTGTAGGTGGAGCAGTGAGGGCTGGTGCTTCTTCCGCTTGGAGGACAGGTTCAGCTTCTGAGCTGCCCTGAAAGACGGAAAAAACAAAAACACCTGGAGGTTGAAGCTAAACTTAGAAAACCACCATTCCTGAAAGTTCATATATATAAACAAATCACTTTTTGTTAAGGTGATGTTTTCTTCCAGAGACATAGCCAACCAAAAAGCTTATTGATTTGAAATGTCTAACTTGACATTTTTTGAGGGTGTGCTTCAAAGCCTTTAGAAATCACACGCTGAAACTGTAACATAAAAGGTCACCAACCTCCTTTTAGTCTGCCAAAGTAAACAAAGTCAGTGGGAGAGCCACACTATGCCACCACTCCCACCCTTTCTTCACTCTAAAAATGCCTTTTCTTCCAACGCCCAACTCATACTTCCCTGCCATGAAAGATAATGCTTCAGCCCTCCACTTCATCTAGAACCAGTAGAGCTCTCTCATACCTTTATGTTTTTTTATACAGAAAACTGCAAATCCATAAGATAAAAAAAATTACCAGCCAAGACTCTTTGACTGTCAGGAACCACACATACAGGCTGTTACAGCAGGAAGGCAGAGTAAATACCCAAACACAAAACAATCTGTCATGGACATGACAGGCGAGGTCTGTTGAAACACTGCCCTCTGGGATATAGTCATGTCCATCTCTGCTACTAAAGCTAAGCAATTATGAGTATGCTCACCCATCATTTAAGTCAAAGCTGCAGCACGTGCTGTATGTTTAGAGTTTTGATCATTTACATTAGATGATCATTTACAGAGAGAGGCAGGTAGATAAACCCAGTTGTCTACTCTACTTTAGTGGTATCATGAGAGACAAATGGCTGTCTGAGCAGTTCTGCTGTGCTGGCACCTAACAGAACCCTCTGTTGTAACTGAATCCAGCTTTTTGACAGTCCTCTAATTAAAATCCACTCTCATCCTGGCCTCGTGTCTCCCAGACACAGCATTGAGGAGACACAGATTGACCACAGGGCTAACTGAGTCAGGCACATGCTCTCCTATCTGTCTAAACTCCTGCAACTAAAAGGACAGCACCAATATCTCTGCCTGGCCCGCAGGGAATCCAGCCAGACGTAGAGTGGTTCCAGGTATGGCATCGCCCTGGATCAGCTAACACTGTACCTCAGCTGGAAATTCAAGGTCAGGGGAGGAAAGTAATACCCCAAGGAAATTCAATGCACTCAAATGGTTTTTACTCAAGCTGTGGGATTTCAGAGAAATGCAAGCAAGACAAAGAAGCGGTTGTCAACATGGAGGAAAGAGTGGCATAGAGAATGAAAGAAGATTGGAGTGAGAGATTAAAAGATGAAAAATCTGCAGAGCAAGGGATTTTTGGAGAAGTAAAAGAAAAGCAGAGCATGTGAAAAAAAGAAAGAGTGGGAGGAAAAAAAAAGAACAGATCCCTGTGTGTCCTGGTGAGCAGTAGTTTCCTAAGAGGCCAGCCTGAGCTCATTAGTCCTGCACTGGGCTCCTCCGGACAGGACTGGGTGGGCCACTGCCAAAAACACAGCCTCCTCCCCTCCCCTCCCCTCTCCTAGAGTGACAACCCCCACCCCTCCTCTCCTCAGCAGTCCCCTCTCCACTGTACGCCCCCCTGCAGCGACAGCCCAAGAGCACAATCAGGGAACACACTGCCGGCTGATGGAATAATTATTGCATCCAAGAAGGCTACAGGAGAAGGTTCTCCCCAGGGAGCTGCCTATGTGTGATAGCATGCGAGACGGATCGTGTGACGGAAAAAAAAAATGAGATGGAATAGATGAATGTGAGATGGAGAGAAAGAAAAGGGAAACTACACCAGAGTACACGTGGCTGTGTGCCACTATGTGTGTGTGTATGCGCATTTATGAGAGGTATCCGCAGCACATTCATTCAAGATAAATGTACCCCGTCTCTGTCTGTGTCTCTCACTCCTGCTCTCTCACCTCATTCCGTCTCTAGCTCCTTCAGCAAAGAGATAAATCAGGCATCAGGAGTCACCATAAGACACCACATAGGGAAGAAAGGCAGGTAAGAGCAGTGTACTGATTTAATATAATTATCTTGACCAGTGAGGAGTGCACACAAGCCATTGCTGGAGCTTGTAACCTTGAGATTGAATTCATGCTGCACAATGACGATTGGTGCACATGTGAGAAAAAAGGATGATATCACTTTTTTTTCTCCCCGCCACGACCACATGTACACAGGGAAATTAATTGCTTGTCACTATCTCTCCCTGCCTCTCCTTCTCCTTCCTCCCGTCTCTACGTTTCCCAACTATATGATCGGTCAATGGAAAATAGGTGGTCAGGAGAGGCTCAGATTTCTTCAACAACAACAACAGCTTGTCCACCTGTTCACTCCCCATCTCCATACTAATGAAGCTGTTTCCCTACACAGCTTGCAAATGCTCAAAGGAGGGACTGTGCATCTAGCAAAGCAGAGGCTCTGATATCAGTCAGTTTCAAGTTTGTACAAAATATTCACATGCTGAGTCTGCTCTGTGGAGCGCTTCACAAACTGAACCAAAGGTTTGCTTAAACATGCACCAGGAAGAAAATGCTGCAGTGTTGTACTTACAGCTCTTTCCAATCCATTATCTAGTTTATGGTCATAGTCAAAAAAGAGACAACTGATAGAGTTCAACTTTGCGGTCCATGTCTGTGTTGTCACTGCTCTCCATTACTTGCACATTTGACACGCCGGCACAGTCGCCGAGAACACCGCGAGGCGGGGCTGCTCACTAGTTGGGGCACAGGGGTCCTCTTTGCTCCGATCACAATCATCGAGGTTCCACTTGATTTCACAGAGGTTTGTAAGAAGCTGGAGGGGCGGAGGGAGGACGAGGAGGAGGAGGCGTGGGCGTCATAGTAACCGAGTGGAACAAGCGCCAGGTGGGGCAGGGTGGAGGTGGGCAGAGAGGAAGAGTACCCTGCAGGAAAAGCAGTAGGTTCACAGTGAGGGGGGGTGCAGAAAGTCCAGAGAGCTTCTTAGGAGGTCAGGATGAGAAGGAGCACCTCCCCTGTTCATACGCCACTAAAGCACCTCTAACTCTTTCCATGCTTCTTCACCTGCAAAAGTTCTGTTCAGCAATGCAAAAACCTGCGACAGCTTCCTCCCCAACTCAGTTTTCCACTCCTTCTTTCACATGCGATTCTGCATTCATCCCACAGGCTGCATGATTCTCTTTCATTCAGTTAATCCACTGTGGTGTGTCTGCTGTGAGTGGCTGCAGGTCCTGATGCCCAGGTCCTTCCCAGAGTCTCTGCTGCTCACAGGCAGGAGGAGGGGGAGAGAATCAGCACGCCTGGCTAGGCTGGAAGATTTCCTTGGGTGGCTGAGAATGAGGAGAAATTCCTACTCTGGTTCCGCCTCTCAGTCCTTCTCCTGCTATCGGTGAAATGCTGGCAGCTGTCCTGCCGTTTTTCTCTCTCTCTCTCTCTCTCTCCCTGCCTCTCTCTCTCACTCTCCCTCACACACACACACACTCACACACCCACACACACACACACATCCCTGCTCTCTCCCTGCCTCCCTCCTCTCCCTTTCTTTCCTCAGCCCAGCCCCTTTTCCCTCCGACTGCCAGACGAGGTGTCAGCGCTCGATTGCTGGCTGCTTGCGGCGCAATTTGCGAGTGCTCTTTCTCTCTCTCTCTCTACACACACACACACACACACGCACACACACACACACACACACACGTATGCACCCCACCACACGTCACATGAATACTTAATGCATACAGGAGCCCTCTCTTCTTTTAGGGTCCCACACTTCAAACAGATTTGGTTAGTATGCCTACAGTGCATGCATGCATGAGCACAAGTGTGTATGTGCGTTTCTGTGTTTGTGTGAGTAGTGAGTGTACACTTGTGCACGTTTGTATTTTTTTGCCTTTGTTGAAGGATGTAATTAGCCAGATGAATGAGAGTGTTATTAATCATAAGGAGTGACACACAGATAAGGAAGGATATACTTAAGAGCAGAAAGATGGATTGCCAGAATGAGCAATGCTCTGACTCAATTGGAAAACTAAGAGAGATTTAAAAAAAAAAAAAGAAAAAAAAGAATGCAAGCAAAGAGGAGAGCGAGGGAGAGGACAGACAATGAACAGATGACATCTGAGAAAGGCTGATCTATGTTGGCCAGCGAGAACGAGTGCAGTCAGTCAATGGTCAAGGGTAAAAAGGGGAATGAAAGCATGTGAGTGGGCGAGCGCCGGGGTGAGAGTACCCTGTATTCCCTGGGCTGCCAATTTACCAGTAAGCCCTCTCAGCCCCCGACCAGCCAGACTTGTTTGAAAGGCTGCTGCTTTGGCTGCAGAGAGCCTACTACAACATATCGGCAGACAGAGTGGGTGTGAGAGTTGCCAGATGAAAGTGCATTCAGCACAAACACACACCAAGCTCTCCTTCTGACACAGTGCCCTGTATATGAACTCTGCACGATTAAATTTGGAGGCAAAAAATAAAAGCCACCACCGCCTCTGTTTGGAGAGCAAACTATAGTAATGAAGCAGTTTGATATATCACATAACCTTTATCTTCCTCCTTGCCACAGCACGCTTACCTCTGCTTTTCTGCAGTGTGTCCAAATGAATTCGCCTGAGGTGGCTTTATTTTAAAGAGCAGGAACCGTCCCCTGAAGGTGTTTTCGCTAACACTGAATCCCTCTGAATCATGACAGGCAACGGTCATGAAGACAACACTAATGTGGACACTGGTCCCTGCTGACAGCGCAACCGGTCATTAGTCTCGTGCCTATTGCTGCTACCTTCAATGTGGTTTCAAGTGTTATATATCAAAATGATGTAATAGTAGGGAACAGTCACAGTTGGAACTGTCCTGATAGCATTTCAGCTCCGTCACTGTCTCCTTTTGAACAGACCTCAGAGACAGATAATGACTGTAATATATATAAATGAGCCAAAGCAAGACAGATGTAAAATCAAGGACCGTTTGAAATAAAAGGTCCCCCGGCTCCTTTGTTCGAGAGAGGACATCTATATTTCGTCCTCACCTACGGAGGGAGTGACAGTGAGGGAGGAGGAGAGGAGGTCAATGACTGGAGAACAGAGAGAGTGGAGAAGCTGTGTTTGCCTGCTGCTTTCAAAGCTTCACTCTGGCCTGCTGTCAATAATCGCTCCAGCCCTCTTTTCAAGCTTTGTCAAATTAACAAGAGAAATTCCTCTGCCCCAGAGAATCATTAGCTGGTGCACCCATTAGCTTGTTTGTGCAAATTTGTCTCTGTTCTTCAGGCCAGCTATACAGCTCTTTAGGTAGCCCCCTTTCTGTGGCTAATTACCATGTTGGCCACATTTACTATCCTTGACATTTCCTTTCTGTGATTCTCCTTTTTTTCCCTCTGCAGACAAGATAAGGCTGCTCTGGCCATTCATGCAGGGATCAGATCACTGGGTCTGATATCAGACTGCTTTATCCCCCCCACCGTGAGTCTACCTTGCACTGCTGCTGCTGATTAGCAGGCCGGCATAGCTCTTCATGAATGGAGACGGGAATACTGGGCTCCAGCCAGCCTCAACATCTTGTGGTAATAATGACTACAGCACAATGAGTCAGGCTCGCTCGCTGCTGGAGATTCCTGGAATCAGAAGTTAAAAGGCATTTGTGAGATGTTTTTTGAAGGGATGTATGTGCATGAAGCCACGTTGTTGTGTGCCGGAGTCGCTGTCAAACTCAAAATGCCATATCAGCAGATGGTCATGATTGATTGGGCTGGATGTGTGTTGTGGGTCTATCAGGTGAGGTGCAATGTTTTCAAGTCAAAAGATAATCAATAGGGAACCTCCCCAGAGCTAAAATCAGTACACACCGTCTTATTGATGGGCTGCCCTTGACACGATCAAACAGCTCTGTGCCCCAAAGGTGTGGGGGAATAACATAAATCTACCAACTGAGCTCAACCGTAGGAGAAATACAGACTTAGATCAGCACAGGGCTAATGTGCAGACAGAACAACTGCCTGGTTTGCTCTTTGCTAAATTTGGGTTGGATTAAAACAAATTTTCAGTTCTGCGCTGGCCTCGGTGGCTGCGGGCCCAGGTCACTCACAGTGTGACCCAGCCGCTGCTAAGCTTCAGTGGTGATTAAGCGACCATGACATCAGCCCGTGAACACACACATTCATATGGTGCACAGACAAGAGGAGATGATGTCATACTCTGCCAACCAGCCCTGGCAGCGAGAAGGCCCACCCAGACAAGATTTACGAGTGAGGTCAGGATGCTGAACATTAAGTATGAGGCAGATTCCCCCACACCATAAAACGCTTTTTCTCAGAGTCAACCACTGTAGCCGTATCTCACTGGGTCAGAGAAGACTGTTTGCTGTGGGTGTCAGCATCCCCCAGATGTATGGCGTTTCATGTATAAATATATGCATTACTCCAACACTAAAAGCCGAGGGGGTCACGTAGGGTGGGCTTTCCCAAAGAAATAAGCAAATTCAGGTTACCTGAGACACAGCATTGGGCACATAGGGACAATAATGGAGAAACAGGCTGTCAAATGCATGACAAAGCTGATCCAAGCCTCCTGTGTGGCGCTGAGGTTTAGTCTGGTAATGAGTCTGTCTCCTTTCCAAAGTCTCCCTGCAATCAAGGGACCACTGGTATAAACATTAATTTAGTTTTTCTCACTTCCTCTCTCTTATCACTCAAAACAACTAATGCCTGAGGCCACAGCCCCCTGAATACAGTGATTAATCTTGGAATGTGGTGCAACAAATGTTAATTGTCGTGAAAATGTGCAATTCTACTTCACAGAAGCAGCTAAAAAAACTCTCACCTGGAGATACAGAGACCATGCAGTCTGGTTACCTTATCACTCAGATTAGCATCGACCAAAAACCCAGATCTTTCCAGTCATTTAAAATAAAAATGTTTCCTGTCTCCCTCTGCAGCACCAGATACATTAAAAGGGAAGAGAGAACTAACAGGCTTATCTGGCCGTCAGTTGAATCTTATCAATCCAAAGCTCTGAAGCTTTCAACTGGCTGCCAGCCTGCTTCCTCCAGCTTGGCTGTTTTAATGGTAGTCTGAAGGTAGAGCTGCTCTCTCCCGTGTCAGTTTATACAGCAGCAGTTTACAGGAAGTGGCCAAACACCTCCAGGCTAGGATTTATAGACTTTCTATAAATCCTCAGAAATAGATAAATGGATCCCAGCTAAACCAGACAGCAATGAACGTGATGTCCGGTTGAGCAATATTTTGCCTGGCACGTTCCAAACACATTCAACCAAGGCCTTTTAGAAAAGCTCTTTGTTCCAACAAGGTGTCCAACAAGCCTTTTGTTCATGCGGTGTCTGGCCTTGGACACAGAATACCAAATGGGGCATCATTTGTGCGCTGACTGCTGACAGCCCAAGGCTGCACACACATCTTCACTGAACCAGTCCCCAGCCAATTAGGTAAGGCCAAATGCATTCATATAACATCTGTGAGTACAATGTGTAATCATAGAAAAGATTCTAGACAAAAACTGATGTCACCATTTGCAACTAACTTGCCACAGTCATGTCATAATAAGCTCTTCAGCATAAGCTCTTCTGTCAGAGCAAGAGAGAAACACGCAGCTTTCCCTAAATTAATCCTAAATTCTACCCGGGTTTTCAAACCTGTTCTGTCACCATCTCCTCAGAACTCTTTTGAAACAGTCTGTGGACTGAGGTGGAAAATGAGGGATTAGGGCATTCTCTGGAGAATAGCTTGAATAACGAGGGATCATTTGAAACACAGGAGAAGAAAGAGTGCTAGTGGGGAAATGGGGAAAAGGCAGTGCAGAGGTAAAGATGGCGATGAAAAAATAATAAATTGGAGATCACTGAGATGGAATAGAAGAGAGAAAGAAAGAAACGGTCCAAACACAGTCAGTACAAGGAAGAGGCAGGTGAAACAGAAAGAAAGAGGCAGTGAGAGAGGGAGCAGCAGGGTGCACAGCCAAGTCCTCTCTTCGATCAGTGGGCCTGGCTCTGTGCCAGTGAGGCGATGTCCATGAGGAGGTAAATCATTTTCTGCCTGAGAAAGAAACAGGAAAAAATGATCGTTGGGGCTATGCCACAGCCAGCTTGGAATTGCTTTATTCCCAAAGATGGGAATCCCCAGTCGGCCAAGAATAAATGGAACAGTTGGCGCCAAAAAGTGAAAAAACTCATCAATATTCAAGAAAGCCTGGTTTGTCGCTACAGTACATCAGGGTAAGCAACAGTAGATTTAAGCACTGGCTTGTATCAACACAGAAGTAAAAGCAACTTCTTTGTTCCTTTTACTCCGCATATCAAGGGAAATATGTTAAGCAGGTTTATCTTCTGTGCCTTTGGACATCACATCAAGAAGAACAGACTCATGCCAGCAGACCTTCACCTCCCAAAGGACTTTGCAAAGACGATGCTCTGTGTCTACGCCAAGGCTCACGCCTTAATGATGGAGGAGGGAATATTTTTTTGGCGCGGAGAGGATCCACAGCGTGTGACAAACCCTTCTTGTGGTAAAACTGCCTTTCCGTGTTTTTGTGTTTAATGCCCTACCCATAAAGCATTGCGCCTCCAGACACCCTGCACCCATCGTCCCATTCACATCCCTACCTATTCCTCCCATACCCACAGAGAAAGACCACAAAACTCTCTTGCCAAGTTAGGGGTTTAAGGAGGGTTTTAAGGTAAGCAAAGGAAGGGCATTTAGGGTAAAAGTCAGGGGCTATAATTCTTTTTATAGTTGACTTCATTGTTCCTCATAGCATTCAGCAACACATCTTGCTAATATGGCCTTAACTAGCTCAAACATTAGGGCATGTGGAGGGGAACAAAGCAGGGGACTTAACTCTGCAGGACCCATTTGTCAGTCATTGAGTTAAGGGGCCAATTAAAGGCCCCTAGAGGAAAGAATTGAAAATGCCTGCAATGAGAGTCAAAAGGTCCTCAAAGGAAAATCTCTAGCAATTGACCAAACTTGTTTAGGAGCGGCTTCCAGAGAGCGGCAGCATTGGAAGTATGTGGGGAAAAGAAAACGCTCAGCTATTGCGTCAAAATTGGTTCAGGCAGCAAAAATAAAAGTCTTGGAAGAAAATTCACTTTTCAGCTGATGGGTGACAGATGATAATGAAGACATGTTTTTCCCTGCTCTGCAGACTGCAGCCTCCCCACCCCTGGCACTGCTGACAAAGATTAACAGCTGCTTTCATCTCTTCCAGTGTATTTTCACTCTACTCCTCAGACACTGCTCCAGGTATTTTGCAACGCTCCTCTCCAAGGCTGCAGAGAATCTGGAATAACTTCACACTCTCAATACACATGTTGAACTCCAGTTCACCCACCATCCCACCCACATCTTCCCTTGAAAACCTCAGGAAGGCTGTTCTGCTCAGGGCATGCAGGGAAGAAGTCTTGGCTCTCACATAAAGTCATCACCACCTGAGCGACGTTTCCTGTCTCAGAAATCGGTTCAGCACACAGTGGAAGCAGGTTATTGGATATACAAGAAACAAATGAGGACTGTTATTAAAAGAGGATGCCTCCCCCGATCAGATATAATGTCCTCTTGGATTAACACATAACCTCCTATCAGAATGGAGAATAACTTCAGAGCATGATGAGTGTGGGAGAGACAGACCGACAAGAAGAGAGCCAGCATACTTCTGCTCCACTTCTCTGCTTCATTAATCACTTGCCGCCAGGGTAAGACACCTAGCGATTATTTATTTGCACTTCTCCACAAAGAGGCTATCACAACAAACAGGCCCGCAGGCTGCTCAGAACATTTGGGGGTGATTAATCAGTGGGTTGTCCAGAGAGACAGAACGCGGGGGGGGGGGTTTAACACGTGTTTCTTGATCTTTCATCTTTATTCAAGTCAATGGGAAACCCAACATAAACTAGAGGGGGTCCGAGTCAGGTGAAACGAGCAGCACTGTCAGTCAGATGGCCATGATATCAGATGCAGGAGTCGTGGATGAAGTGAAAATGATCATTTGGAATCAGCCGAATCAATAAACACATCACGGACACACTGTATACTGTAAGAATGCTGATCTAACCACATGGGGAAGATGTTTTCCCTGAGAACCGCCACTAAGACGTTAGTGACTACAACCGCATTATTCAAGCTAAGCAGTTTATCCTGTATCACACACTCATAAAGTCAGCCACAGAAATACACAGTGCAACACACACTGGGCCACATAGAGCGTATGGGGATAATGGGATTTTTAGCACACTACAGCTGGCTCTCACGTGTTGGGTCGTGAACCGATTACAAACTATAATCCGCTCCATTCACGGCGATGTGCATGCAGAAAGCAGCGACAGAAACGCTGAGGAGATAAATCCTCCTCTCTACTTTAAGTTTGATACAGTGGTTTTTTTTGGGGGGGTTTTTTTCACGTGTACTGCACAAGATTCTGGCTTGTGCAGTATGTTCTTGGACGAGAGCGGGTGGAGGGTGTAATATCCTACACAAAAACTCTTAATCTTTTCTAACTCTCCACTAAGAAGCACATTGTGCTGCAAATATCATGTGGAATATGTACTAGAAGCACGATTATGTTTCCCCTGTGTCATAATGTAGCTGGTTGTGTATATATTGTACCAATTTACAGTGAAGCAAAATGTGTGCATTTGCAAATAATACAGTGTCAACAATCTACAGTATATGATCACGGTGAAATGGTTCAGCTATTGAAGCTGTGGGTGATGAGGTAAACACTGAAGCACCTGCCCTGACAATGGCCTTATCCTCAGTGGTAATCTGATCTCCATGCGTAAAAAAAAAGCTGGGCCCTTCCCATCCAGCATGGGGTTGCTGCATATGTGTGTTTCTGAAGAAAAAAAATAGAGCACAAGCGTTTGGGGAAATCAACGTACAAGCGCTGATTGGGCAGCTATTAGTTATTCATGTTGAATAGAAGGCCGTGGCGTGGCTGAGCACTGAGGAGCAGTGATGCCTGGGAAGCTCCACCAGGAGCCATCTTTGTTTCTCTGGATTGTTAGACATAAAGGCAGCTCACGGGAGCGGAGGCCACCGGCTCTCTTTTTGCGTCTGCACACAATAGGTCATAAAATTCCTCAACGCATATTCCCCGCCACCAGCTACTGCAATTCACTCTTTCTTATTCCGCCACACTCTCACACTGTGTCTCAACCATAATGCAGAAGCCACTGCGGTTGTAATGACAAGGATAATAGAGTCCATTTGCATGACTTTCACTCAGGGGCACTAAGGAGGTTTAGATGGCATCCCTCAGCTCCCACAGGCATAATGCATAATATCCATTCAACAGGCTAGGGGTTAAAGAATTTGCAGAGTCGGGCATTATAACATAACACTAATGTACTGATCATGAAGCCCTGTGGGCAACTATAGCCGTTATTCAGCTGAATGGGGAATGCTCAACGTGGGCAGGCAAACAGAGTTGGAAAGGGATTGATGCTGAGGGCGTGACCTCTCCTGCCCACATTCAACTATTCTCACACAAACTGGCTTTTCCTGTCAACCCTTACCAGCATGCTGAAAGAAGAAGGCAGCACTATGTTACAAGAACAAGGCACAGGCCTACAGGACAGAGGTCTACGCTCCACATCCTCTCATTTCACCGTGCGTGAAAGGAATCTGTCAGGAGTGGATGTCCGTGCTTTCCACTCTCCCCTCAGGGCTTAGTACACGTGGACCCAGGGTGAGTGCACAGACTTGAGTCAGCGCTTCAGCTCTTTGTTTGTCAGCCCCCCCCCCCCACACACTGTCCCCCTGCAGGCTATGTGAGTGGGCCAGACAGACTTCCTGACTCAGGGATTCATTTGGGGGAACAGGGGAAAGGGCACCGGGTTATCCCTCACGCAGGCTGCAACAAACCCTCGGCTTTTTCCTTGCCCCATCACTGGAGCTGTTTGCCATTCATGATGACAGGCACAAGTGATTCTACAGTGCCCGTCACAACAGTGCCAATAACCCTTGTGCTGCAGGGGGCACAACACTATCACACAATGTTATCATATCCCAGGGAAGAGACAGACACCCAGCAAGAGGCAAGGACATCTGCCACAGTGAAGTCAGTGCTTCAGCTGTGCAGCAAAGTCAGATTAGAAGAAGAGTAACTCACAGAATCCAAATCAGAATTTGTCATATAATATTCAGCATATACCCCTGTGAAGCAGGGGTACAGTAAAGATTGAATCTTTCAGAAAACAATGATGTCTGTTACCTGAGAATCATGGAAGATTATGAGTCAGAGAGAGAAGCAACCCATTGCTGTTTGAGGGTGGATGAGAAGGCACATGAGGGTAGTGGGATGTATCTATCTGCTGTAGATCCCTGAGGCTGCAAGGCCAGACTGGATCTCCATCAACACCTCAGCCTTGACGGCGCCTGACAGGCACTGGATGGATTCGCACCTGGGCTTATATAGAGGCTGCAGCGCCGTCATGGCCTCAGCTGCTGCTGCCACTGAGTCTGCCACTGCACAGAGGCAGCCATTAGTCCCATCAGCCTGATTATGGCAGCAAAAATACCAGCTGGTGTTTTATCCGACAGTAAACAAAGACAAATACCACAGAGCAGCTCAACCATCCACCCACTCAATACTTCTGATGAGCCATTCGTTGCCCTGGGCATGTGTTGCTCAGATTCAACAGATTAATATGAATCAGTTGTCATTTGTCAGGCTCTGGAGGTAGAGGTAGCATTAACATTTCAGTTCCACTGTGGTTGTTTCCTCAAAATGGAGCCAGCATTTCAGCAATATGTTTCCTGCCATGCTATATATTCTCCTCAAGCTCTAACTTCGGTGGAGGAATCCACAAAACCATTACCCTCTCACCTCTAGGGAGCCCAGACAGCCCAACTCCCACAATCCACGGAGCGGAAAAGAGAGAGCGACACAGAAAGGAACATAAAGTGAGAGAGTGACAGAGCAAGACAGAGGAAAGAGAGAAAAGAAAAACAATAGACATCACAGCTCACCAGGCTGAATCAAAAACCGACACCCAAATGTGCATTTGCTACACCTTACTACACAAACACACACAAGGAGAGAGTCACACATCCATGTGAGCTCTGTGCTGTCTGTGTACAGCAAAACTTACTTGACTCCCATGGTAGTGAATCCGATTTTGTTCTCCAGAGGCGCAGACCTCCTGCTCCTGATGCTGTCAGAATGGAGCATCAGCCTGAGGACGCCTACTGAATGACAACATTTACAAGCACATTCGTCCCAGGCAGCTACCGCCCCGCTCTGTATCTTTATCCCCCTGCGGGGGCCAGATCCAGTGTGCTCACTCGACCCCTCTGCTCCACATAATCTGCCCTGCCTATTTGTCAGTGACAGAGATCCCTGCTGTCAATCACAGCACAGCCAACCAAACACAGCACCGTCCTGCTTCGTCCGCTTGGAGCCTGTCTGTATGGATCACACCTATCATGAAAGAAGTCAAAACTGCTGCATTTCCCCCAGCAACACATGCTAGCATCAACACATGCTAGCATCAACACATCCTTTACAAACAAACACATAGGGTGTATTGAGTTTCTCATGAAAACTTCATCCAATCAAAATTCAATCAACCTATACACATGATTAAACAATGGACTTCAGCAAATCAGCCAACATGTTATTCAGAACATGAACAATCACTTGTGATCCTGCAGTGCTCCCACTTTGCAACACACTGCACTCAGTATTGAAGAGATGCTTGTCCCTCCCCCTGACTAAATTCTACTCCAATGGAGTAGAGTGGGTATTTTCAACTTCCTGATTTCCAATCTCCACTTTTGAAAGAAAAATCAGTCACATTTTATTTCCACAAGCTAATGACTTGTTTCTATGGTTACTCAGAGCAGCCTGGGGGGGATAAAGGGCAGACTGAGTGTTGCTGACACAAAGGCAGGGTCTTTGCAGGAGAACCTGGGCCGAATGGCCACGCTGACACAATTACAGGAGGAATCCTTCTGCACAATCACAGTCATTACTGCGCAAACACTCACCTGGGCAGCAGCTGCGGGTGGACGATGGACGACCATAAAACCACTTCCTCCTGACACTCCTTCAGGGCCACATTCCAGCAAACAGCTGTCCGCCCTGCCCCTGCAGCAGCCTGCCCGCCAGCCTGGGTGCCACCTCTGAAGTCTTTAACGTCACTGAATCTCCTACTGACTTGTTGTGTCTCCAAGGTCTTCTGGACTCTTCTATTCATTACCTCCTTGTGTCTTTGCACTGAGTAAATCATCCCTCTCCTGAGTGTGATTAGTGTGTGGTTACAAAGCAAAAAATGAACCAGCACCCCCTCCAAACAAACATAAACCAACAATAGGCCATGGATAATGTCTCATGCTGCTGCGCAGAAATGAGCACACTGAGCAAAGTAGACTGCAAACTGAGCAGGCGACTCCTCTCAGCAGTGTGCACTGAAAAATCCCACGGGCACGGTGGGTAATAAACACACCGTCACAATCAGCAGGTGTTAATGGAACAGAGAGATGGGTAGAGGGATCTGTGAGGCGGCAGTTAGCCACACCACCTAGCCCCTGCTGTGAGCTCTGCCTGGCTTCATTACACAATGCTGTGTCAATACACTAATCATATGCTCTGTCACAAGGCAATCAGCGCTTAACATGGTAGTCAGCTGAACACATGGCTCGAAATTCATTACCCCCCACCCCCAGTAATACTCTGGTGTACACATACACACATAATGATATGCACACATGCGCACACACACACACACACCATTCGGTCAGGGTTTGCCCTCTGACTGTTCCTGTCTCTCTGCGACTGTATAGTCAGTCTAATTACCATTGGGTCATCATTGACCTCAGGGTCATCTGTGTTTCAGGCTACTATCCACAATTACCAGAGACAGGAAGCAGGATGAAAGAAAAATGCTTTAAAAGATACATTCATTTTGTGATCAAAGACATTTTGTAATTTCTGAAAACAGAAGTGTCACAAGATAATATTCATGGTGGCTGGACTTTTATGGGAAAATTCTCCCACAGGCAACAACACAGAGACAAAAAAGAGCTCAGAGTTTTACGTTTACAGCCTGGCTTCTGTTAGGATTTTAAAAAAAATCTGATATTTATACATGCAATTTAGTAATTTGTTCCCTTGAATTAACATTCAAATTAATAATTTGTAATATGTGTTCAAACAAATCACATCAACAATCTGCAAAATAAAGTTCAAGGATGTTGTACCAAAGTGTTGTATCTAAAAGCCAAAACTAATTTCAACATAAATGTGAGGTAATGAATGCATTACCATAATTCTAACATTCTGAATTAATTTGTTGCTTTGACCACTAAGTAACTAAAACAATCCAGTATGTTCAGTTGTTTTAACATGACATTATTAGCCTTTTAAAAGAATAAAGTGATTTAAATGCACAATTAAGTGGTTCAGGGCCACAAATAATTAATCTGAGGGGACACATTACTGTCTTGTGCACGGGAATTGTCAAAAAAGTGAGTCGGACCTGCTGGGCTCCGAGGTTATCAAATCGACATTTCTGCTAAAATGATTTTTCAACTCAGTACACATCTTAAATGAAACAAATTAAATGCTTTTTTTTTTTAAACCAGCTGAATGGTTGACTTATTTTTCCAATGAAAAATTAAACAATGAATCGCTTTAGTTCATCACACTCGTCTTTTCTCTCAGCAGCAAACTAGCTAGAGCAGCTAGACTCAAGCTAATTGCGTTCTAATTAAAATTTCATCTCTGAGTGGAACAGTGTTAGTGAATGTCAGACAAGTGTCTAAGGAGCCTTCTCCACTCCATTGGGGTAGAAACTGCTGTTTGGTTATTCCGTTCCTACATCCTGAGCTCTCAGGATTTCCACATGCATCCCACTAATTGTATCTTTCGAGAACAAAACGGAATACTAATCAGATAAGAGTTTTCAATCAAGCCTAAAACATGAAGGACACTAATTTCATCACTTTCTTTTTTTTTCAACCGGAGCTGAAAGAAAACAAAAATCTGTTGATTGATTCAGTTCTTTTTGATTTTTGGGGGGCTTACATTTCAATCAGCAGTGACACACAAAAAACAAAATGAAACAAACACGACAATATGAGGATGATGATGATGATGATGATGATGATATTCCTGTTGCAGCTGCAGAGGGTCAGGAAGTGGGTGTGCTTCGAATCAAGCACAGTGCACATCTCCACCACCCTTTTTCTCTAAATGCGAAGTGTGATGCTGCCTGAAGCTGGCCCATCATCATTGTGTTTCTCTGGGCCAAGTAAAACACCACATTCTTGGCAGCAAATTATCTCTGGGATGAAATGAAAGGTGGAACCTTTCACTGTACTTCCACCTACACCCCCTCTGCCCCACCAGGACCTGCTGCAAGGGAAAAAACAAGACCACCTCCCTCTTTTTCCCTGCTTTTAGCCCACCCTGGCTGGCTAGACATGGCTCTTTAAGCGACTCTTTTTGAGCTCAGGTCCAAAGAAAACATGAGAACCAATAAATCAGTGTCAGGAATTAACCCTGTCTAGCAAAGGGCCACACCTTGGTGTTATTCAGACCCACTGCTCTTGTGACGGGAAGCGAGATACACAGGAAGTTGCATATTTAGTGGAATGTCCCCTTTGCCAAAGGAGAGGTCTCATGGTCCCACTCATATACTCTGACCCTGTGAAAGCTGGCAAGACAAACTCCATTTGGGGGTGCTTGGAAAAAACCTAAGCTCCACACGGATCCCCCATGGGCTTCCTGTCACACTCCACAAGTCCCTTCACCTCCTGTGGTGCAGAGCTTCAATGGCCCCATGCATCATTCTTAGCCACCTTTCCTTTCGCCAACATTCATTATGACACAGCTCTCCTTGGAGAGTAGAGGCAGGGAATGCATGCACTGACCAGCCTGGCTGGGAATCTATCAATGACAATATAGCACACTGCACCAGCCATCCACCCGCCTGGAGAGGGTGAAGTATTCTCCGGGGCAACAACAACACCAGAGCCAAGGAGTGCTGAAAAAGCCTCCCTCAGCCTGAGATACACTGGGGCCAAATGGTTTCACTGAATTACAAAATAAGAGCCCTGAACTGCAGCTGCAGGAGGATCTAATATGCAGCTGTCTGTGACTGAAAAACCAGAGAAGCTGTTTTAAGTTCAAGAAGCAAAACAAAGAAAGAAAAATAACTAAACATGAAATACCTCAGGACAATACTCAGCTTTAGCCTAAGCCCCTGCGTGAGACACTCCCTCTTCATATCGAATTATGTAATTCTATTATCCATTCATGGGCACTGGTGCCTGTAACTAAAGGTTCATTTAGTCCCATGATGGTGCGTATCCCAAGGCATGCTATAATTCAACCATGGCAAGAACAACATCTCCATGGAATAGGTGCCCCACATAGATGTTAACACCATGAACCATGACCTTCGGCAGACATTTGAAGGCGAGTCTGTGCACATCTCATCTCCAGCTCTCTTAATGTACTGTACACCCACACACACTGAACCTTGAATGCACGCAGGTGCGTATGCACACAAGCACACGCAAACACTAAACACTTCATTTAACACCACAACAACTCGGTCTAATCTCTCTTCGCTTTGACAGGCTCAAATGCAGTGTGATTTGACAGGAAGGGGGAGGTGCTTACCTAATGAAGAAGGAGGCTGCCGCAGATGAGGAGGGAGAGGGGGAGGTGGAGGTATTGGTGACGGGCGCAGGGAGTCCCGGTTGGCTGGAGCTCCTCAGTCGGCAGGGCGTCAGGGTGCTGCTGCTACTGCTGCTGGTACTGGTGGTGGTGGTGGTCATGGTGGTGATTGGGGCCTCTGGGGCTGTGACATCCCTGTCTGCGTCCCCTATCAAACCCTGGGTCTGTTGACACACAGATACAGAGATAAGACCACAGCCAACACTTACAGGTTTTATCACTCCTGCCCACCTTCCTTCCACTCCATTTACTTCCCCTCTGCCACAGATGGACAGGCAGCTGCTGCAGCCAGCTCCGGTTAGCGGGAGTCAGCAGTATCCACAGCAGAGAGCTCCCTTCAGAACGGCAAGGATGCTGCACCATTCATTGATTCTGGCAACACTCTCGAGGTTGCTCTAGTTATAGCCTACTGTAATTAAGTGATAACCCACATTTAATTAGTAATTAAATCACCAGCGATTTACTTCACTCTGCTCCCGATTATATCTGCAAGTCCATGGCTAATTTGGCACTTTACGCACCAGGGATGAGGAACGTGTCATCCTGCAGGTTGAGTCAGACTATCTAAGAGCAAGTTTCAAAGGGAGTAAACAATCAACCATCACATGAGAGAGGAGATTTCTATCACAGCTTAAATGTTTATGAGGTACCTGAATTGTGCTTGCATGGGCACGCTCTGCTCTGGAAGCTTGATTATTAGGAATAAAATGAGGTGGGATGCTTTGTTTTAGTTCTGGTAATTAATTAGTTCTGGCAAGTAATGCCAAAGCTACACTGGGTATACCACCTGTAAGTCTACACATCTGATACGTATGTGCTGCAGCATCTCTAATCAGTTGAATGTGGGAGAACAAATCATGTAAATAAGGTCTGTGTATGTAAAGTATGGAAAGGTTTTAATACAGAGCTACAGATGGGTAGCCCAGATAAAATAGAAGCCATTCATACATTAAAACCTTCCTGTCCTCTGTTTCTGTTTAAGGTTGAAATAAATAGCGGTGCTGCTTGCTGGACATGGAGCATCAAGGTTCAGCCTGCAGTGAGTTAGTGGTCGCTTATAGACCAACACAAAGAGTACAGAGAGCTAATTATACAAGCCAAAAGCCAACTTCAGCTGGAGTCACCATACTGACAAAAGGTTAATCCCCACCGGAGCCACTAGTTTATCCTGCAGGACAATGATCAATAGCAGCTGACAAGAACCAGTTCTGTGGGTTTTCAGCATCGGAAATTAAATAAATAAAGGCTAGAGTTTTCCTAAAAACATTTATAACACTGACACATGAACATTGTGCAATCAGCAACGACCTTGAATTGAGCACACACAGCGCTGCAGCCTCAGTGCCTTTTGACTTGTGTAATATATGTATTATAAATACAGTTCAGGCCCTCCGCATATTTACCACCCCAGTGTTTGCCCTAGATTCATGTTTGGCAACTAAAATAACATCCTTTACAATCTTTTCTATAAAGTGTCTGGCCTTCCACTATCTGCCATTTGTCAGAACGGGTTGACAGCTGTACTATTTATATGCCAGGCCTGACATGTGAAAGCTATACATCAGGATGTGAGGGCATACTTACATTCTGACATTCACATGAGAGGCTTGGCTATTGCTCTGCAGAGTGCCGCCACTGTTAGCTTTACATGCGCTGCTATATTAAAGCTTGGGTGCATTGTCTTTTCCGGGAAAAGCTCCGCTGACCATTTGTCAAACCGTGGACCTGCAGTGCAAGTGCATGTCATGAATTCCCATTTCTTCCCTCTGAGCTTGTTAGAAGAGTTAAGCATCAACATTCTTGCTCTGGAGGTCTGGTTTTGCTCTCTTGAGACTTCATCATGGAGGCTAAGTCTGATATCAAGCTGCGGTGTGTGAAGTTATGACTTGAGAGGAACACCATGGAAAAACTGGCTGCAAACTGAAATGAGCCGAAGACAGATCCTCATGCAGCCGCCAGAGCGGAAAGCCTCACACCATGCTGGTGTGGGTGACAGGTTAGGAACTTGGCGCATTCCAGGGAAGTAGACCCATTACACTCTGGTATGAAAGACTAGAGCACTTCACACACAGCCGTACAGGAAGCTGATGTGTATAGCTCATCAAATCTGTCACTGATTGAGCCGATGCAGCGTCTGTTTTAAAATCAAGTGGCAGCGAATTTTCAGGAGCATACAGGGACAGCTGGTCACCGCTGGAGATGGGCTGTGGGCTCAAAATGGATAAACTACAGACATGTAGGTGCACTCACACACACACACACACACACACACACACACACACACACACACACACACACACACACACACACACACACACACACACACACACTTGAGCTCATCACAGTGCCTATCAAAGAGTATTCCCCTTGGTATTAAGACTGGGGACTTAAGCCCCTCAGCCAAGCTGCTCTCTGTAGCCTTGGACCTGGACTGGCCCTGATTCTGGCTGAACAGTACAATCTATCCCCCGGTCAGTTAATTAGGCTGTGTCAGTGGAGCCATGTGTGCTAGGCCGTTTGCACTGAGAGTCAGTAATGAGCTGGCCTTCCACCCTTTAACCCCCAGCCCTCCCTGATCCCTTTGCCTTGGTTTGCCAAGAAAAGACAGAAAAAAGGAGGCTGGGAGGGGCGGGGGGGGGGGACAGTGCGAGAGAGATCGGAAAATAATGGAGAGAGTGCAGGAGAGAGTGGAAAGAAAGAAAAGAGATCGTCCTTCCAGTGTCTGAAGTGAACCGAGAAGGCCAGCCTCCCATCAGCTGACCACCCACCCCCCCACCCCCCCACCCCCACCCACCCAGACTACAGGATCCCTCTGTGACCTTTGATCCCAGCGGTCAACAGACGATTACTGCTGGGGTGAAATAGGCCCTGTGTTAATCTGCCTGTCAGGCTTGGCTGGCCTCTGTAACCAACAGAAACCAATTGAGGTGAGGACAGACTTCTAACAATACTGGAGTCCTACAATGAGAGAAAAGGGCTAACATAATACGCCTTTATGTTTAGCTCTCGTGATGGAAAACATCCACTATTTTCAAGCAAATGCCAAGACATAATTGCACAAAATTTTTAATTGTTTCCCAATTTGGCATGAGTGGGCATTGTCCTTCCTTTTCCTTCCTGTATCGTTTTCTTCTCTTGTCGTTGTTGCTTTCTGTGGCTCATTGCCATGTCGGCCCAGCTGCACCAAAGCAGCAGCAGCCAAGATCATCCTGCTGGGCTTCTCACTGGTGGCAAAGGAGCAGGCCCTGATAGCAGGCAACTAGCAGGCCAATAACGGAAACCCTCACGGGTTAAGAGCACTTGGTCTTTGTAGATTAGCGCACATGTGGTTCTGGATTTTATGGCGCAAAGGGAGAATTGCAAATTTGGTTCAATCAGTTTCCCGTTTTGAATAGTTGCATAACACTGCTGGTAATGTGTTTTTCTGGATTACTTTAACTGCTTGAAGCTTTACATTCAAACACACAATAACACCAGGAAATACTTATCAAAGTTGGGGTTTTGCATCAGATTCTAGACCTGCGTCAGAATGTCTCAGAAAAGTGCCTTTGTGTGCCATTTGCGCAATTCAAGGCAGCTACACTCATATGAAACAGTGTCAGCTAATTACAAAGAGGGAGTCAGATAGTTTCAATTCCAATGACCACAAACATCATTCCAGATGTTAACCAGCCTTTTCCCAAATGGGATATTCAAGGTGGGCTGTGTGTGGGAGCGCCCCAGGCTTGCTGGTTGACACACTGAAGAATTTCTATTTTACACACACACGCAGAGTCTAGAGCTTCTTTGTCTGAACAACTCTGAATGCTTTCCCTACAAAGCAACCAAGAGGGAATCATGAATTAAAACTGGTGCCTTTCAGCGCAGTGTTTAACTCCCAACCCTTGAGAGCTGGTGTGGGTTTTTGTCATTCTGAAGGATCTGGTTTTAATGAAAGAAACAAGCTTGAGAAAAATAACACACATTTCTGCTGTGTTCGTGACTTCATGTCCTGAGGGGACATTTCTCTCTGTCCAAGGAAGGCGCCAACCTCAGCTATGTGGCATTGAGCAACTCATCCAAGCTCCAAGGGCCACTAATTGCTTTTAGACACATAGATGGAGAACACAAGTCAGCCGCTCCCTTCTGTGCCAGGCCGTTTGATTTGGCCTAGATTGCGTACATGCAGTTAAAAGCTTTTGATGGCCTCCCATAAACCATCTCTACAGGCACTTGTTGACATTAAAGGGAGGAGTGAAAATCTGTCTTCAATTTTCAAGCAGAAAGGAAGGACTAACACTGCCAAGACCCTTGACAGGCTGCAGTTATCCACACAGTTGGAACAGAAATGGCAAAATTTACATCTATGAATCTGATGGAAAATATTAAAGTGCAAGGACTAGACGATGTTAGCACATGCTGTTTGGTCTGTACACTAAGTCTACCTGGTGTAGAATGTCACAGATGTTTGTCAATCAGGTCTGAGACCAGATGTTCCCGTCAGTGTGGGAAGAGACACATCGGTAACAACGATACTTATATATCTTAATATCAGCGGCAGGAAATACAATCTGATGCTAGAAATCACTGTCAAACATTGAGACTGTTACACTTACAATGAAAACTGCATAAATGTGCAACTAAATGGTTAAAAGTCACAAACAAGGTACAGCATGACTAACAATTAATGATGCAGCATGACTAATCATTAGCTATCATGACACCGACGGAAAAACCCAGGACCTTTCCAAGTCTCTGAGACATCAAACAAAGCACAGACTAATGCTTATCCAACATGAGAGAGGAGTTATGGTGACGCTGTGGGGTGGTCATTCCAAATGCCCTTGAGGAGGAGGTCAGCAGATTAGTGTTGCGATGACCTCTGACCTTAGATCACTCAGGCTCCTTGACTACTGAGGAATGAGAGGTCAGCACTCCTGCAGAGTTCTGACTCACAAATTCTCTGCAGGGCTTCATCTTTTCTGAAGTCTGAAATGTAACATTTGTATTGACAAGACTTGACCTGACGAGCACTGCAGCATGGGAAGACAGAGCTGTTACACATGTATTTTTAAGTTAATTTATGTCGATTCAAGTTAAAAAGGCAGTCAAGAAGCCAGAATTTAAGCTCATTATACTATGCACTATTTTAAAAGGAAATCACCTCTAAATGCATGAAATGTAAAACAAATGTGAAAATAGGCATATTAAAGATATACCGGTCTAGGCTGAGGGAGGAAGTTATTGACCCTGGAAATGCTCCACATGCCCTCGAGGTACTGCTGAGCCTGGATGGTGACGGAGTTCAGGGATCCAGTGAGCTGCCCTCCCGCCACCGTCACCTGGACACTGGTCTTAGGCCCCGAAGAAAGCGAAGGATTTTGCGACCATCCTGGCACCCTATGCCGCTCCCCCAGGGGCAGGACACTGTGGGTGATGGTTTGGCCTTTGGACAGGGGTTTTGCATGGACACTTGAGGACGACACAGTGAATCTAGAAGGCTGCGGTAAAAAGGATGTAGTGGGCAGGGCTGCCATGTCTGAGCTGAAGGTGAGGACGGGAGCATGGAGCGTTTGCAAGGCCTCCTGCCTCAGTTGGTGCAGAGGCGTCGAGCACACTTGGCAACAGCTGACGCCGGCTTCATGGTTCCCCGGTGTTTGGAGCTGCTCAAACAGAAAAGTTGCATATCCAGGGTCCTGCAGAGAAAACACACACAGAATAGAGGCTTTAACTCCATGCACAACGTGCACACACACACACACACTTAACACATGTAACACGTTCATCTCAAGTATATCTCACTATCTGTTCTTATGAAAGGATTTCCTGTGTATTTGTTCACATTTTCCATGTGCGTCAGTGGTCTGCTACCAGTGTGGTCTCTGACTGCCCTCTGGGACCCTCACTCCCTGCCTTAACCACTTCCCTTTTTTTGGAATGGTTGTTTGTTTAGACTGGGATGCTTCGCCTGCATGCAACTTTAGACTGCTGATCAGGTTCACCAGGCATGTGCTCACTTCACAGTGTCTGCTGGGGACCAAACTCTGAAACAAGGCTTGGAGGGATTAGTAAAAGATCCCACAGAGGCATCCTTCACAAAAATAACAAGTGAGATGTGTCACCAAGAAAATTTCAGCTTGTTACTGTTTTTAGACACGTTGTCCAGTAGAGTTCTGTCCTTCTATTTCATCTCTGAGAAGGCTCCCTAGTGTGTCCATCGCTGCTTGAGAGGAATGATAAAAGAAAGCAACAGCTGAGGGGACTCTAGCGCTCAAAGCTATACAATTTACATATGATAAGTGTCCCAGCATGAAAACATACGATGAGCCACCGAATGTGAAGATAACTACCTCCTCCAGGCAGCCGGAGGCACACAGAGCTATCAGTGAACTATTCAAATCCTGAGTGAGAGTGGAATATCACTTTCTCTGTTTTTGGGAAACAAACAATCAAACAAAAACACGCGCACACACACACACACATACATACATACACACACACACACACACACACACACACACACACACACACACACACACACACACACACACACACACACACACACACACACATACAGTCTCTTAAGAGGCATAAAGGGGCACTAGGCTTCTGCCCAGTGGAGTCGTGGCCTAAGACAGGAGCCCACAGCCCATACATAAATGTTTATGAGGCCTTTGCTCCGTGGATCCTCCGAGGTGATCAGGAGGAGTGAAGCAGCGGGGAAACAACAATCCACTGGCCTAATGCAGCGCCACTTAATACAGCTAACCCAATAGATCCAGAGACTATACAGGCAGGTTGAGGGACTCTAAATCTCCTTCTCATGAAAGCAGCTCAATACGCAGACTTTTCTCCGCACACACCAACAGTATTAATGGTATGATCACATAACCTTCCTACAAGCGGACAGAAAATGATGCACGGTTATTGTCTACTCTGTACAAGAAATTCCCTTACGCCCAAAAATGGACAGAAAGCAGTATCTGCTGAGTTATACTCAATGTACCCTGAGGGATAAGCATAATCTCCATATCATCCCCTCACTTAAAGGACAATCATGCGTTGGACTGTGACTGGACTGGCCTGATGTTAACTGAGTGGTTCTGGTCAATGATTTACTATACTGGCTACTTACTTTACACATGGTCAGGCACTGTTAGGATGCAGGCACTACTGAGAAATACACTCAGAATCATCATTCCCAGTGAGATGATTTTCAACCTTCTGATGACTGGCTGATGGTAGATCCAGTGTGGAATGGTATCAAGTGAATGTTGATGCTGGAGTATATATCCAAATGAGGAATGGATTTAAATGTTAAGAAGCTTATAATGGAAATGTGATAGAGCTATGATGGAGCTTTAAAGAATGATATCTAATGCTGCTTGATCCTGACACGTGAATGGTCTCTACACTTACGCTCCTGCAGCAGATAGTTTACGCACAAGACCGGACAGTTCCAGTGAAATGAGATGAAACAGTCTATGATAAACTGGAGTGCAATATGAAACAGAGCTTAAGAAAACACCGCTGGCTGATAGTTTCTGCATGCTGTCTGGTCTAGCTTCATGTGCATGCTTCCTAGACAGGAAATTGAAGCCAAGTCATAACCAGTCATCTCCGCCCTTACATCACCCCTCACCCTTTACCCTCTGACCACCTCCTACCTACCTCAGGCCAACTGGTAGATGGAAGAAATCAATTCCCCTCTCTCTCTCTCTCTCTCGCTCTCTCTCTCTCCATGCATTGTTAGGTGTTGATTTAGGGGAGCTAATAAAAAGACACACAAAGCTGAGCCCATCTGCTATTCAGTTAGGATTCTGGAGGTTAGAGAGCGGGCTTCTCCTGTAAAGCTGTCCATAAGCTTTATGCCCAGTGGAGTGAATAAAGGGTCATGGCCACAAGGCTTATGAAGATGATGGGGCTGATGATGAGGATGGTGACGAAGTTGGGCATGTGGAGGAGAATGATGTGGGTATGATGAAATTGAAGGTCCATAAGAGGTGGAGAGGAGATGGCGAAAGAGGACATCAAGATTGGTAGATATTTCACGCATCGCTCGAGGTGCAGGCTCGGATATAAAAATAGATAAATTTGACACAGTGAAGCCGGCCGAAAAGTCAGCATGCAGTTACAAGCTTAAACACTTCACTCTTATGTTTCTCCTATCACATCTGAGCTAACTGCTTGAGAGCTTGTGCATAAGCATAAAGTGGAAAAACATGAAACATACGACGCATGAGTGCACCCAGCCGCGAAGCCATATTGTTTCCTTTATTGTCCATATGATCTATTACTGACAGGTGCAAGTGGGTGTGAAGAGTAGCACTGCTTCAGAGAAGTATGTAATGCACGGCATCAACACAGTTCGCATGTTCAAAGCATTCCCGTCGGCGGGGAGGCGTGGAGCTACTTCAGGGCTCTGACTCCGCAGCCATTGTTCTGTACAAGTGGGAGATGGTTTTGGTTTTCAACCCGAGGTCTCTCCGCAGAGAGACTCAAACTGCACAGGCGAGGATAAGAGGACAGAGAGAGAGAAAGGGAGGTGGGAGGAGGTAGGCCGGGGTTGTGGCCCTTGCCTGGAGGCTTGTGGGTGGTTGTGTTGGTTTACTGCCTGTCAGCGCTGATCTTTATTAAACTCTGGGGACAAATGTAGTCAGATGTTATGCCCTTATTATGGAAAGGAGGTGTGCACTGCGAGCACGCTGGGGAGAAAAGCCTTGCCTGTGGAATGAGCCCTCCACAGTCCTGAGAGACCTAAGTTTGTCTTTGTCCCTCACACTAACTGTGATGAAAACAAGGGCAGCAGCAGCAGCAGCAGGAGAGAGAGAGAGAGAGAGAGAGAGAGAGAGAGAGAGAGAGACAGAGACAGAGAGAGAGAGACAGAGAGAGAGAGAGAGCGCGCCACCCGGCTAATGACTGTCTGTTTGGGTTGATGGAGAGTGTCATCGCAGACAGCCCATGCCCAGAGGCTGATGGAAACAGCCGTTACCACTTACGGATGAGGGGACAGGCAGAAAGATGTGCATTATTTCTCTCTCCCGCCTCCTTAGGGCGCGAACGGAACCGGGCCAAGTCACACGTAGGTTCTTTCCTCAAATCACACCTGATTTCCCTCATCTCGTCCGTGCACCTTCTCTCTAACCAGACAAAGCGAAAGTGCCGTCTGACTATTTCCACATTCGGCTTCTGATGTGGTGCAGATATAGAAAGCTGACTCAAATCAAGGGAAGGTCATAGTGATTTGAAATGCATGAGGCCCCTCGCTAGCGGAGGGACTTTTAGGTACGCTCCATTGAAAGTAAAATACTCTGGGAAACCATATTTTTGAGCCCAACAGATATTTCCCAGACATAAAAGCTCCCCATGACTCGCTACAGCAGTGACAGAAAGAGAAATGAAGCAAAACTGTATCAATGTGCATCCATGATGAGAAAAAATAAAGTGAAAAGTTCCGACACACTGTAGCCTGCATCTTGTCAGCTCATATCTGTTTGCTCCTGCCAGCGCTCTGTGGCAATCTGCCCGATGTGATTTATTTTTCTTATTTCGAACATCAGTCATTGTGCAGTCTGCCCAGACTCAGTCCAGAGCTGGCACTATAGCAATAAGTCCTCAGCTATTCCTCGATCCTCTGTGTTCATTCTAACTGTTCAGTAAACGGAAACACAAGCAAACACAGTTGAACTCCTGATAGTTGACTTTAAGATTAAATTGCTCAGTCAGTCTTCCTTTCCTTCCTTCCCCGTCCAGGTTTCTCTTTTATTATTCCACCAGCATGGAAACATTCCTCAAAATGAGTCAGTACAACACCACACTGTTTTATATCTGTCCTCGCTAAACTTTGTTCTCACCAGCACCAGTCCTGTTTACACATTACCATTCTTGAGTACTTCCTATGACTGCATTTCTTGTAAAATCAGGACCACACAGCAGCTGCCAAATCTAATGCCCTTTCAACTCCTTTCAACTGACTTTCCCTTCCTCTGCTTCCGAGCCATCTCTGTTTACTTGGCCCGAGACAGTGTTGACCCTAACCACACACCGTCTCCGTAAGTCTCAAAGGGATTGGCCCCCCAATAAACCGCAGGAGCCCAGTCCAGATCCCAGGGTGAGGACGAGAGCTTCCAGCAGGCCTGCTTTCCCACAGGTAGCCCGGCTCGCTCTGACAGCCAAGCCGGAGAAAAACGAGCACAGCTGCTGGCCTTGCCCCGGGTGAGCACAGGGCATTAAGGCAGATTACATTCCCAGGATAAAAGCAACACATCCAGTGGTGTAATCCCCTTCTGCCCCCTGCCCCTTCTCAACTATCGCCACCACCTCCACCTCTCTGACCCGCTCTCCGAGCCAGCCGACTCGACAGATCCCCTGAAGCAGTGGAGAGCTGGAAGGCCTGCGCCTCTGATTAGATATCAGGTAGGGCTTTTAGTGCCGCAGCACATCTCGGATACAGACCATTAAATTTAACCACTGCCTGCTCGGAGGCAGAGAAGACAATGACTCAGGATGTCACACTAGCATGCTATTTAACTCTGTGGGAACGCTTTTCGTGGAACACAGAATGGGACGGCTCACCAAATCACATCAAACAGATGTTTGCCCCTGTCTGCTGACTTGACAAGATTAAACAAACCTGTAATAAGACTTTCCCCCACAAACAAAGCAACAGTATCTGCAGCAACACAAGTACACTGTCATTACCCAGCTGATAGGACTGCCTCTACAGAAATGAATTCATTCATCCTCCGTGGCTGCGTGAAAAACTCTGGATGCTTAATTTTTCTGTCACACTTTGAGGTTTTTATTGGAGTGCAGGGAGATTCCACCGAATAATGATAAAATATTTCTGCTGCTTCTAATGTGAAATTTGAGGCTACATTTAGAATCTTATCAAACCATCTGTGTAGAAGCTTTTGTGAGAGATATGCTTGCAAAATCGATTCTGCTCTTGCTTTTTCCTGGGCTGCTGTCTCGCTGTGACTCTCCTGTGAGTTTGTGTATTTTAAACTCACCAACCTCTGTAAATTGCAAGCAAACCTGATGGTTGAACGAAGCCAAAACACCAACAAACAGTACTGAATGTTCAATGTTACATCTTTGTGGCTCTGACTGCAAAAAAATGGTTTGTAATATTACATTTTTCCCAGAGAGATAACACAGCATTACCGAATTCTGCAACTATCTTGAAGACAAACTGCTTACTTAAAATGTCAACAGCACATTTCAGTGAACAAACTTCCCTTTACCTAGATCAAACAGACGATTACCTTGTTTAAAGAAGGGCATCAGATGTTTGCATCAGTATTCCCTTGAATGAACAGCCAAGTCTCCCTGCGTCGCGCATCTGCTCATGAGGAGCTCACAGAGACAGATGTCAGTCCGTCTGCCCTCTGTGATTTAGCCCTTTCCTCCCTTAAACTGTCAGTGAACTGCTGACAGAAAATGCAAATAGGCTGTACCTCTTAGTGACATTTCCAACACACGATAGCACCACCTGTCCAGAATATCACCGTGACACATCCTCTGATGAACGATTACAGGGTCGAGCAAACACAGCCTGCAGTCGGGACACACTTCAAAATACAGTCGAGACCTTTTTCATGATAAGATCTGGTGTGACATATTTTTGTTTTGGGCTTACCAGCACAGTGATACAGCTCATTGTACGCTACACTGCAGCCGACAGCTTCTCGTCATCCATAAAAAAACAGATGTCACTGTCCATCAAAAATAAAATGGTCATAGATCCTGCTGACCCTCAGGTTAAACACAGATAGAGTCAGTTGTAATCACTCATGAGTCTTTGCCGAACCAACCTGAAACCATTAATGACCTCATATAATGATGTGTCACCACTCCATATGGTCGACCCATTTATCAGTGTGTGAGTGCTGTTAGCTCATCTTACTGCAGGAGGAGTGAGAATCACATATATGTTTTTATAAAAGTGTAATTACATAAAAAGGCTCACGAAGCCAGGCTTTACATGAGGGAGTGAGAAATGGGTGAAATGCACACGTGTGTGTTTGTGTGTGTGTGTGTGTGTGTGTGTGTGTGTGTGTGTGTGTGTGTGTGTGTGTGTGTGTGTGTGTGGCTGTCTCTTTACACCACACCCATCCATCACTCCAGCCTTTCGCCACTTGGCCAGTTAATTACCTTTTCCTGTTCACTCACGCACATAAAGAAAACAAGCCCCTTTCAGACTGTTTGGACAGACTTCATTCTCCCTCTCCCCCCTCCTTTCCAACATCTCTCTCTCTTTCTCTCTCTCCTCTGTGGACTGAGGCAGCCTTCACTGTCTTAGCCCCAGATCCGTCAAGCTTTCATCAGCTTTGGCCGGGGTCAGAGTGTTGGGAGGTCCGGGCAGGACTCACCAGTGAGAGACTTTAACAAGACAGCTTCATTAGGCATGTGTTGGTGAATGATCAGTACTTCAACTCAATAAGAGGCTGATTTGGGAGATAAAACAAACCGCACAGACAGAGCAACATGAGCCGTCCCTCCAAAGTTTTCTCATTAGTGAAAAGAAGTAATGCTCAACTGCATCACCGTATAAACTGGAGGGATGAAACTATTTTTTCTCCTCTTCAAATATTTTCCACTTCCCTGCCCATGGCTGCTGTGGAGCAAGTCAGGCAGCAGCAGGGCTGCTTGCTATGCTGTCCTCACCGGGGACACAGTGGATTGTGTTTATGTAAACTTGCGCCAGCAATTGTGCACTTCTAATTAGAATGGCTGATTTTTGGCTGCGAGATGCTCTCAAGGTAGTTTCTCTTTTTCCCCAACTAGGCTCGGCTGTGGAAGCGAACCAAAATGAGTACATAATGAAAAATTCAACAGGCAAGCTGGAAAGGCAGCAGCCAGGTGTTGCTGTAAACTGCAGGTGAAAGCAAGGACACGAGGAGGGAGGAAAAGGTGGGGTGAGGGAAGGGAGGCTGAAGAGCAGAGAAGAGGATTAAAAATTGTCTGACACACTCTCAGAGCACACAACTAATAAAGAGAATACTTGGTCCTTTCCTCTGGATTTCCTATTTTGCAAAAAATAAATAAATAAATAAATGCACATTTATAAAATATGACCGCTTTAAAACTGACACTGAGCATTTGTGGTCAGAATTAAAATTTTAACTCTGTTCCATGCATTTGCAAAGTCCTCATTAGTGTGCAGTGTGAAACTGAAACATTATTCGGCACTCCCGACTCTCCACTGGAGCCCGTTGAGAGATCTATTTTTGTCCAAGAGCCCACTCTAAAACACTCAATGCAGAGCAGCGAATCCTGATACAATAGTTCCTTCCAACAGCCCAAACCACTTCTTCACTTGTATTCAAACCCATTATTTTCAGTCTGTACGCAGTGATGACAGCCACCTGCTTCTCCTCTGTCTGAACCGTCACACTGAGAGAGCTGCATTCACTGTAGTTTGTTCAACGTTTATGAACAAGACACAGAGCACTCCCTGTGTTCTGCAGTTTATTTAGAGAGACAACAAACTGCTGCTAAAGCTTACGGTGACTAATCTCCATCGCAGGACTCCCTCAGTCACACGGAAGGAAAAGTGTGACATTCAAGTTTACACAAAAAATGGTTAATTATCGAAGAAAAATGCAAAGGGAGTTACTCATGCTCAAACAGAAGTAATTGCATGTGGTGTCTTCATCAACATCCTCCAGATCCTATACTGGAAAATAATCTCTCCACACAGCAACAACATGATTAGAATTAATCATTTTTAGATCAACATTTAAATTGTTTTTCGTGCCGTGCAGTGGAGTTATAGAGCAACATATGGATGTACAGGGTCTAAATTTGCCTCATTTTATGTGCTTATTGAAATATTTCATCCCAGACACTTAGGGTGAAAATATAAAGCCTCACCTACTCCCAGTCATGAAAATAAAGTGGTATAAAAGTGATGACAAGGTGAAATGTTGAGTATCCTACAACAATTATTTCCCTCCACTTTCCCCTTGGAAAGGATGGGACAGTAATTATACTGGCAAGCTGCCATATGGATAAATATTCAAGTTTTCTGTTGCTGCTGGAGAGACTCTCCCTCTCTCTCGCTCTCTCCTCATGGAGTGACTGTATAGATTCAGTACGTGAGGAGAAGCCACAATGCATAATGAGGCACAGTAAATGGTTATTGTTGAGCATGACACTTTTTTATTTGGCAGATATCTCAATTTTCACTTATCGGCCCATGTGTCAGTGGGATTATGTGAGCAACAGGCTAACTGATTAGCAACACAAAAACTGGAGGGACTATAAAACGAGCTAAAGGTTACCCCCCCCGCCCGCCCCGCCGCCCCCGCGCCGCTTTGGCTTCTTAACTGTGTTCATACGCTGGGGCACGAATCATCCTGAGCCAAGGTGAGCCGTGCGGAGCGTCTCTGTCCCATCCACTCCCAGTCTGCAGAGCATTATCTCAGAGACTGACACGCTTTGTGTCTCACAAAGCTGCTGCGTGTCGGCAGAACAATGGAGCAGCAGAGTTGCGAGCAGCGGAATCAGTCTGGTGCAACAGCCTAGTGTAGGTACAGCAGAGAGAGGGGGGAATACTAATTTATCATGAAAGATGTCATTACCATGCCAATGACTTCTCAGAGAACACAATTATCACTAATAATAGACATTTAAACATCAGCCCAGGGCTTTTAGCCGGGGAGGGTTGTATTAATGGAAAACTGTTGTCTGTTTATGAGAACTAGACAGTGAACGCTGGTGAGAGTACTGAAAGAAAAACAAACTGAGATAAGCGCTAACCAGTATCCAGTAAAATTTTTGTTTTTTTCTTGCTAATTGAGATGTCTAGACACATTCTATCGAATCTCAGTGAGATAAGGAAGTAGGCTGAACCATCTCGGTGAAGAATAGCGCACACTAATCCACTTAGTGAGTCTGAAGGATTTTCATTCACTATCCTACAAAATGCTTGGCTTATCAAAATTTTTTCACATGCACATTTTGCCACTTTGTCTTTTAGGAACAATAACATCCTGCAAATGGCCTTTTGGCCCACAACACAAAGCAACTGCAACCATTTCAATTAATATTCAAATGAGCTGGTGAGGATTGGTTGGGATGAAAGCCAGATTGTGTTTTCCTATATCATATTCACTTTTCACTTTAATAGTTCATGTGAAAAATATATAGTTATATAACATTTTATTCTGCTTTATTTCATAATGTTTTGAGTTGCTTTAAACTTAAATGAAACACATATCCGTTAGCCATGCTAGCAGCTATGTGAGGCTGTTTTTAGGCACAGTGACACTTTGAGATAAATGCTAACTTCGGCATGCTAACATGCTCATAACGACAATGTTTAATGTTTACCATGCTAATATTTGTTATTCAATGCAAAATGCAAAATAAAGCCAAGGCTGATGGGAATATAACTAGTTTCAGGCATGTGGTCATAAACCAAACAGCAGCCAAGTTTTAGCCTGCTGGTGGTGCTAGATGAGAAGTTAAGGCATCACTGAGGTCACTAGCATACATCGTCTGGGAACCATGAATGTCTGCACAAATGTTAATCCATACAATAGTTTGTTGAGATACATGACAAATTAAGTGTCTTAGTAAGGTGCTAAGCTTCAATGCTCCATGGCATTGATTCTACAAGTGTCTGGATTCTAAAATATATTCCCTCATTTAGCGTGTTTTGATGATGGTGTCTAACATGTTGCTCCAAAATCAGACTGGGTTGAGGGCTGGTGACTGTGAAGGCCATAGCATGTGATTCACGTCATTTTCATTCTCATTAAACCATTCAGTGACCCCTCGTGCCCTATGGATAGGGACACTGTCATCCTGTTTCACCACTCATTTTTCAGGTCTTTCCTTTATTCGTCACCCGTCTGTATTTCACTAAAAGCCAATAAGCCTAAAATCTCAACCTGCTGGTGGCGCTATAGTAAAAGTCAAGGCTCCAGCAAAACCAATAGGATTCACCCTGTGGGAATAGTTGAGATTGTTCACTGTGGACCAAAGTGGTGGACCAACACAGTGGCCAAATGACAGCCCGACAGATCGATATTGTTTTCCTACAGTTACGCAGCTAGAAGTAATGCTCAGACACATTCCAGCAGACACAGGAGAAAGCAGGGTAATTAGTGAAGGCTTTGTAAGTTATCCACCTGTTTGAACGAGCCTCTACATGACTAAGAGGTCGGACAAATCAGCGAGACAGCGGCTAACTGATGGAGACTGTCAATTTAGCCTTTTTTCTCTGCACAACCAATTACAAAACAGGGAACACAGAAAGTTACAAAACTGACTGTATTTTCATGCCAGGGACACCGACATGGGAGTACAAGGACAATGACGCTGTCACTTCACTTTGCAGAGTGAAGAGATAACCTTGGAGAGGTTGGCAGCTTTGTTGAGTTCTGAGTTCTGGTTTTGAATTGTGCTTCTCAACATTCTTCAGGGGCTTTCTGTCTGCTCATATGAAATGTCACAACACAGCAGAACTCAGTTAGAGCTGAGGGACTCAGCTTGGTGGAAAAACATGCAATTGCAGGAGAAATAGAAGGAATCTGCAGGTTTCACAGCTGAATTGCGTGTTCAGAGCCAAGGCAAAGACAGAATATGTCAAACAAAGTGAAAGTAGAAAGCTTGAGTCTGCAATGAGATTTATAATTTTGGCTCAAGGATATGGTGGCATTCATCTGAGTCTGTCTTTCTGCATAAGCCTTGAGTGATGCGCTTTAACTGCTCTTAAGAGCACACGGAGAAACACACAGTTAAAGGCAGTTAAATGACAACAGTCAGTTAAGGAGAGAAGAGCTGTACAGTGTGCAGCAGACTAATGGATCTTTCATGTATTTATGAGTGGAGAATGGAAAGCAGCCAGATATATCATTAAGATGAGTGTGCAAATTTGTATGCATGGCTCCAATCTCTTTGTGTTGTTAATTTGAAACAACACAAAGGACTTTAGAGATATTACATCATGTCAGACTGAATCACATGCTACATCAATGTGTTTTTCATCTGCAAACACACACACACACACACGCAGGCACGCACACACACACGCACGCACGCACGCACGCACGCACGCACGCACACACACACACACACACACAGAAATATAGAGTGATATGTAAAGTCGGACTTGGGATGCAGAAGCATGCCCAGTCCGTGCTCAAGGTTTTATTGTGGGATTGTGGGGTCAAAGGGTAACTAATTGCGCAACTCATGGAGGTCAGCACCGGTGTGGCCTTGTGCCAGAGCACTGGAACACCACCTGAAGGTCTGTCAGGCAAGACAAATGAACTCCGACCTCCCCGCTGATGACATCGACCCCAGTCGGCGAGCACACGCCACATCTTAATCTGGGTCACAGGCAAAGGCGCAGACCACTGCTGCTGGTCATGACGTTACGTGCTGAAGGAGCTAACACTGATATTTACCTGCCCGGTCTCGTGTTCAGTTACTCATCAAATATCACATATCAAATAAATCTCCATCAGCATAAGGTCAAACTTCGTGGTAGTGGTCTATTGCTCTTTGTGTAACATAAATAAAGGTTGTGGTTACTCAGGCCTCAGTGTACACTACAAATTGTTGGGAAAACAGAAAAGCCTGCTTGGTGCAATCTGGTCAATCTAACAATAGCATTCTTGTGCAAGCAGCGCTTTCTTTTTTAGAGACCCCATAAACAGCCAAACTTAGCTCTGCCTTCAAACTCCTGGAATTCCACAAGAGCAATTCTCAGTTTTACACAGTGACTCCCTGAGCAGAGCAAGGCAGGAGATGCTTATCATTTTTCACCAGTCAATAATTAGCTGGTTCCCTAATCAGCTGTTTGTGCAGCACGCCTGTCCGTGCCTTCTCATTTAGCCATATCACAGCAGACGCCGGGGCTTTTACCTGCCATGCCATCAGCAGTAATCCACCGCCTGAACCACACTGATAGCTGACTCTACTGTCTGGAATGCAGTTGCAGTTGCACCCCCATAAAAGGTCTCTGTGTGTGTGTGTGTGTGTGTGTGTGTGTGTGTGTGTGTGTGTGTGTGTGTGTGTGTGTGTGTGTGCCATCCTGTTGCGAAGAATTAACAAATACGTGTGATGGATGGATAAAATCACATGACAACTCCAGCCTGACGGAAAAGGTATTGTGATGGAGGTCTAGGGATCATCCAAAGAAAAGGAGTGTCTCGCTTTCATGATTAACAAAATGTCAAAAAGGATTTCCCTTCCTAAACAGAGACTACAATCATGTGAGGTTGCCAGCCAAAGGGACACGGGCAGATGGGACGTCTTCCTCTCTCCTCTGCTGCACTGTTTTGGAGACAAAAATGACCCAGACCTGTGTCAACAGCTGGGAAAAGCATTCCTCGCTGTGCTTTGTGAAAGTGATAAAAATAACACCATGAAGGATCCCGCTGTGGGTTACGCCCTGAACGGGTCTGTTTTTCCTGGCCAGGAGGGTCACTGTCAGGCAGAGCTGGACCTCCAGCCAACACACATCAAGGCAGCACTTTCCTAGCCTCCATTTTCGCCCCTGTCTTTTCCTGTTTTGACAGGAAACAGGAGATGATAACACAGTCGCACAAACAAGCAGAGATTGCCTCCGACCTGCTGCCGGGCTGTGCTCGTGTGGCAGTGGATGTCTGTTTTCTTTTGAGGGCCTCGTGTCCAAACATACAAAAAATAACACGCTAGCCGTCTAGTACAAACACGGACACCAAGCCACTGTGACGCACAGGCACGCACGCAGACGCACCTGACACACTCAACACACTGCGCACACACCTGTCTTCACGCCAAGCTTGAATAACCTTTCCACAGACTGGCACGGTCTTCTGTGAGTGGAGCATTTCCTCAGAGGCTCCCAGCAGTGTGCCAGCACAGCGTCGCACAAAGGAACGCAATAAAACAGACCACGAAAGTCACAGACATAGGGCCTGAAAGAGGCGAGATGAAAGCTGGGGTGGTCGCCACGGGGACCCAAACATACACTGGGGAGGTGAGCGGGGGAGCAATGTCAATATCTAGTAGAGAGAGAGGAAGGGCGGGGTGGGGAGCGGCGCTGGCATCAGAGGTGGGGGGGGGTTGCTTTGAAGGCCAAGGGAGGTGTGGATTGGTAGCGTCTCTCGTTCGAGCCTCTTTTGGAATGTGAGCCTTTTATGTTGTCAGGAAGCACACCACGGTGAGACACAACAAGTGGAGTGACGGGGCCATTAGAGAAGCTTTGTTGATGGTGAGAGAAGCTACAAAGGAGCAGGACACTTTGATTGCCCTCTCTGATCCCCCACTAGCCTTTGTTTATGAGCTAATTAAGCATTGTTCAGCTGCTGCAGGAGCCTCAAACCCTCCATCCCCACAGCGCCACCATGACTTTCAATGGCTACTGTAGGGCTTTTACAGCACCCTCTATAACTTAACAACTTGAGCAGGAATCACTTTCTGAAACTGCTTTCCAGTATGGGAAACCAAGCTCTGGCAAAAACAGCCAACAAATATGTACGCTGTGTGCATGTATGCTCGTGAGTGTGTTTAAGAGACAGAGAAAAAGCATAGAAGAGATACAGGTATAGTCTGACGGGTCAAATGCAGTTCAAACGCGGTCTCCAGTGACCGCTTCTGTAGGAGTTCAAGTGTGCCCCGGTTTCACCCCTCCATTGGTGACTGCAGCCAAAGCAGCCCCTCGCTCACAAAGAGATGAAGACATAAACGCCCAGTGTGGGACGAGGGGAGGCCAAGAGGTCAAAGGATGGATAGAACTTCCCGCTACATGGATGTGGCAATGACCGTGCGACAGCGGTCAAAACATGTTTGTGGAGAAATGCTCACAAAAAGGAAGGACATGTTTTACAGAAAGTGAATAAATATGTGTGGAAATGTGTTTACCTGTGTTTGGGGTCAGGCGCAGAGAGTTCAGGGGCAGCACATGAAAAAGAAAAAAGAGAGGAGAAAATCAAAGTTTCTGTATTAATTACTGAAGAGTTAAACTAATGTTTGTTTGTCAAATAAAGTTTACAAGAAGAAACTGATTAAAGCTGTTGATCACATGAATTATTTCTCAACAGCTGAACTCAAGCCAAAGGTCATATGACCAACGCCTCCCCTGGAAACCAACAACGCATCGCTCTAACGTCAAACTAAAGCTGACACAACCTGTAAAACATTGTGTGTGAATAAAACCGCACATTTAAGCTTGACTACATAATAGTTTTACAGCCTGCCTGTTGTCTGGACTTGCAGTGGACATTTGAGAATGACCCTGGTTTTGTAAGTTTTGGCTCTTGAATGACATAAAGGGGTTGGGGGGGGGGTCCACTGGACACAGCAAAGGGTGAAAGGAGTGAACACAACAAGAGCGTCCACTCCTGCTCGGAACAGTAAAGCTGTGCAGGAATTCACCAAGGCCAAAGACGCAGGTGTGCTCCCCGAGAGTTTCCCTCCTGTTCACCGGGCATCTGAGGGAGGTGAGCATTTCCGCGTTGCACAGACACGTTCAAAGGCATTCCAGCTATGTTTTTGTTTGATGCATAAATTTAGAGCAGTAAACAGCAGCTACAATCTGAGAGAAGCACCAGGGGTGAAGCTGCTGCCAAACAGCCTGTGGCAAACAAATACCTAAAACACATCACATTAATGATGACAATTTCAGAAAAACACATCAGCATGTAGGAACAAAATGCTCACTGAAAGCAGCTCTGAACAAAAGTGAAATGGAAAGGCAACATAACCACATTCAATTAGGGCCAGAGAGCAGCAATTAGGGTGCAAAGCTGCTGTCAACATCTCACAAAACTAAAAAGTTTAACTGAGCATACAGCAAAGCCATAATGCCATGAATAAACCTGTGTACATATACACACACACACGCACTTGTCCATCACACACTCTCTCACAGGTTTGTTTCTCACACCCAGCATGGGAGTTAGTGCTTAGCTGGGGGTCTGCACTGTGAGGCCCAACAGCGGGTTCCCAGAACAGCGAGGATGGCTCAGCTTTTATAGGCCGGTGCTGAACTGATACTAGGCAGCAAACGCAGAGGATGGAGAGGCAGTTTGGGACTCGTAAACAGAGAGGTTTAAGTTTAAGTGCCCGACACACACGAAGGAGATAAAACAGCCCAGAGCTCTTCAGCAGAGAGAGTGACATCATAAAATAGAGCGGCAGTAACAAGAGGGGAAGCATAAAGGACGGATCTATTAATGGGAGTAGGTACATGGGAGAGAGACGGGGGGTTGGTTTGCTCCATCCAGCAGGAGTACTGACGAGCTCAAGATGGCATCATTTCTCACGACAGCACCTTTCTGCTGATCCGAATATAAATATAATCATCCAAATTTGGATGAAATCGGGAATGCCTGTGACCTCCAAAGGACATGTTTTTACTGTAACAGAGCACACGTGGACGTAAATAACACGTACAACTAACAGTGTTCTTTCTTTACTTGGTCGCTGTTTGTAAAAGTTCAGGGGCACCATCTGACACTTTTTCGAGGAGATTTTACAAATGTGAGGGGCGATGTTGCCGCTTTCTCACTTATCTCGATCACTCTTGTGCTGCGTATCTGTACAAATCATGGGATGAGACAGAAAATATAAAGGGAGGCTGTCAAGTACAAGTGCTTGAAAGCGTGTCTAACAATACTGTAGCCAAGAAAGGGTGAAAATATATCCAAGATTTTATGAAACAGTCACTTCAAGCACTACTAAAGTAGCAAAAAACACTATTTATTTTGGCCTTTGATGCTTTGGAAGCTACTCAAACATTTTCCCAAAAGTGTACCAGTTTGTTGAGGAAAAAAAGGCTTCACCAATCATAGACAAGAAACACTGCTACTGTAGCTCGATTGACTTTTTCTGGTGAAAATTCATTATGAAAATCCATACAGCTGAGGCTGACCTTTTCAGTGTTCCACCTATTGAGAAATCCAGACACATGGCTTTCTATGGAAATAAAAGCAACTTCCTGCCATTTCCTAGAATGCTTTGCTACGCTAGTTCCTTTAAAATGTCAGCAGGCAAATTGCTAAGTCAAGTCATTCAATAATGAAAGAAATACGCACGCTGAAAAGAAAACTTTCCCCCTCCTTCCTTGTGCTCCTTCTGTCAGGAGGGATACAAGCTTTGGCACAAATCAGACGTTTCAGATATTTATTTATATAAACGAAAACAGGGACATAATTAAGGTAATAACTGCGTATAGTGTCATGTAATTTAGTAGTATGATCAGAGACATGTTATACCCTCATATGAGCACATAACCATCTGCAAGCGAGCCAGTAGGGCTAAAATCAGAGTTAAAGAGAGATCGCATTTTCATTATATTCACCCTAAAGCTAAGCCCACCAAGTACCACAGTAATGGCACTGGCCAGTCACCTTCTCCATCACCTTCTCCATTAACCAGACCACCACCAGGCCTGTGTGCTGGAAGATGAAGATAAAACACTGTCTGTAATAATGCAATCATAAATTGGTAGCAGTTAAGTTCAGAAAGATGGATGACTTCTGCAGCAAAGTGGAAAGGATGGAGGGACTCTGAAAGTGCTTCATCTCTTTCTTTTCCTCTAGTACTTACACGCACATTCACACATCATCAATACACACACTCATCCTCGCTCACGGAGCTGGACACTCAAGCATGAAATGAACATGAGCAGCGTGAACTTTGACTGGCATTTTCACGCTGCGGCAGGATTTATGGAGCACTATATACGTATCTGAATGAGCTCCTGACAATAAAGGATAGCCCAACGCATAGCTGGGGAGCCCAGTATGACGAGTTAACACATGCCATCTACCAATCACAAAACAACCCATCACAATCCATCTACTATTACACAAACACAAATAGAATCACACAGAGATGCATGCATACTGCCACCCAGACACATATATAGAGATATGACATGAAAGCACAGCAGCTGCACAGACACAGTTTGCTACTGTTGGCCACTGAGGAACTTCTCTGGGAATGAATGGCCCCGTTTGAATGAAATATTCAGTAGTTCCAAACAAATATGTCATTTTTTAGGATTTTTATAATTATAATGTAATTATAATGTGTTAAAGAGTGTATCACCCTGCCTTTGAGGATTCCACAGACAACAGTGAACTTTGAATTTACTAAAGGTACAAGGGTGACCAGTTATTGTACTGAAATTAACAAAATTAAAAAAAAAAAAGTTTTTTTTAGCATCTTTCAGCTCATTTTTTTAACAGCCCACAGCTTCACTGTTTTGGATGAATGCTAATATTGTTCTATGACTGCTTGATTTATAAATAGGCAACTGTTCGCATCCACCACAACAACTTCATTAGGTGATAATATTTCAGTGATTGCACAGCCCCCAAGTGGCCAGAAAATCTGTTAATGCAGAATTTAAGATTTTGCTTGACACATGAAGATTTTTTTAGTAATGCCTGAGAGTAAAACACTAATTTGATCATTCTGTCCATGATTTTTGATTAATTTCCTCTATTGTAATTTATAGCAATATTCTCATTAATATTGTGAAATTAATTTCAGCTAGTCCCAGTCCTGTGCCTCATAATTAAACATTTTGTCTTCTGCCACAAGGCCTTCAACTGCATGCAAAAACACTGTGTATAATCCGTCATCTTTGAGTTTATTTCACTTAGTGTGAGTAAGAAAAAAATTACAATTCCTGCTAAAACAAATTCTCTGAGTGCCTTGCTCCTGGCGCTTTGACAATAGCTGTCCAGAAAAGGCTTTGCTCATTCCATGTAAACATTTATCACAGATTTTATGAACCTGCTTCTCCAGACCACACTCAATGCACTCTCTGAGAGTAAATATTGCCAAATACTGGCAGCACCCTGAACTGGCAGGTGAGAAGTAGAAGCTCCATTTACATCTGCCAAAGAGGAAAACAAACAATGGCAATGTCAAGTCCAACTTAGGCACCATACTCCACTGATCCGCTGTTTGCTATGAGCAAGGGAGCCACGCCCAAACAGCCTGGAGTTTGCTGTCTGCATATCCATCTTGGCAAGGATACACAGCGCTGGCATGTTCTTTCAGCACATTGCTATAAGCCAGGCGATTTGTCTGCTACCACAAGGCCTGCTGTCAATTGAATGCGTTTTATGGAGCCAGCAGGAGATTACCTCTAACTCAGTGCTGCTCAGTGTCTGTGTACCGTCTTGAAAATTTATCTCAACAACTATGTTTTTCCAATACTCTGAATCAGACTCAATAATGGAGTGTAGTCTGCCCGGATCGTGCATGTCTCACTTCACCATGACATATGGAGCCAAGCAGTAGGAGCCCCAACAAAGCGTAAAACAAACATACATACTCACGATCACACACATGAGCAGCTCACCCCAAATTAACAAGTCAAACTGATTAATTCCCAGTGGTTACACTTCTTGGTGCATTTGTGTTCTTTGCACATTGACATTTGTGCCTTTGTTGCTCTGTTCTCATGCTCTGCAGATCTGTGCTGTGCTGTAACACATCGCCCTGTCAGCCCAGACTGCAGATCCATTGTTTCATTTCAGTCTGGCTCATTGTAACACATGATCCTTCACCAAACAGCAGCAAACCCATTCAGACAAGTCCTATTATGCATGGCAATCATTCTTCAAATACAAAAACAATGAGAAACAGCTAAAGAATATAGGTGTTGTCAAAATCTCAGCATTACCTGCTGCTTTAATTCAAAGAGTTATGTCAAAATGATCTCTAATAAAACAAAACCAGATCCGCTCCTGACTGAGACATGTCTGAATTAGTATACTCAGTAAATATATACCTGCGACCAGCTATAAACAGGTACATTATTTCACTATAGTTCAAAATGTCCACTTATATCAAATTTGTGCAATGCTAGCAAGCATGTTAGCCAAATAAATAGATTTATATTTGGGGAAATGCATTTACTTGCTTTCTTGCCAAGAGTTAGTGCAGAAGAGAATCTACCACTCTCATATCCTTCTATTATACATGAAGCTATGGCTAGGAGACGGTTAGCTTAGCTAAGTGTAAAGACCGGAAACAGCTAGCTTTGCTCTGTCCACCAGTAAAGAAGAAAACACCTGCTAGCACCTCTAAAGTTAACCCATTAAAATCATAACCAGTAGTTGGTTTTTGAACAGATTAAACAAATGAGATATCCATTCATTAATGATCTTAAGAACAATGTGTTGGCTAGCTGTTTCCTCCTTATGCTGAGAAGCTAACTGTGGTTGTAGCTTCATATTAAAAAAAAATTGAACTATTTCCCAAAAGCCAAAGAAAAGTGAGATTTTATCAGTATTTATGATAAAGAAAGATTCATAACAGTTTTTTTGATCACAATTTTGTGCTATGATTTCTTTGTTAAGAATACATCTATTTTTAAATGCAACAGGTCACGTCAGGCCAACATTTACAGAGATGTAAGAAAAGAAAAGACACTCTACCAAGCATGGAGCTTCATGGCCTCTGGTAAAATATAACTGCTTTCTCATCAGATCATTAAGGCGCAGTTGGTCTCCTAAGTAACAGAGTTCGATTGAACTTCTTCACTGCAGAGCTGATAAGGACAATAGACTGACTTTACATATTTGACTTGTTTGAAACAGAGTGGCGTTGCAGCCTTTAGAGTAAATCCTCTGCTCACCTTGACAGGTAACTGAGGGAACATCTGGACGGCTCTCTGTAGACATTACAGTGGCATGCAGCTCCACCAGAATGAGCCAGATGGCCAGAAGAGGACAGATTCAGGTAAACTCTGTGCATATGTCTGTGTGCGTGTCTGAGCTCAAGCATGACTTTACCTGTATGCTGTATGCCTGTTTATGTACAGTGTGTGTGTGTGTGTGTGTGAATGGGCATCTGCTTTGGAGCCTCAGTCAGCTCCTGTTTAATCTTGCCCGCTGTGGATCCACTCCTCTGAGCAGCCAGGAGGACAGTGCAGGCATAAGGAATGGCAGTTATTCCTTAACCTTCTCCAACAGATTCCTTCACTCTCCTCCCAGTGAAAGGCGATGAGCATCAGCCACACTGCAGCTCATTTTCCATCAGCCCCTGCATCTGCACACCCTTAACCCATTTCCTGCACTCTGCTTCTTGGCAATTTACCTTTGCAATTGCGATAAGTAGCGGACTGGGCAGCAACAATTGCGGTCAATTCACTTTCAGCTCACCAAATTAAAGATGTAAAATGAAACTGCAGCAGACACTGTGAAGATGTGGCCTTCATTCCACAGTTGCCTGAAGGTTAGAAAGAAGGGTTTCTGGTCAGTGAAAGTGCTTTGAAATGCAGGACCAGCTGTGAAAATCTGGAGGCAGGAAAGTGAATGAGAAACTATTTACGCTCCCTTAACTACTGACAGGGTTGTTCCACTGTCCACATTTAAAGGACTAAGGCTGCACTGTGCAGCTCACAGGTGGATATAAAGGCTGGAAAATAAAGGAAATGAAGGAAAAATATTTTATTCCAAGGCAACTTCCAAAAAGTGAACTGATCCGACAGTGCTTTTTGTTCTGTACCACTGTGAGTAAAGTAAGTAGAGTTGGAAATTGAAATGTTTCCATATGATACCTGGGTTTTGCAAGCAATACCAAACATCTTTTTTTTTTAATGTTACTTCAAGAAGTATGAACATGTTTTTTATAAACCCATTTTCATTCAACAAAAGATGCCAAAACACTCAAAATTTTAATGTTATCTTAACACAAGGAGCATGGTCAAGACCTAAAACTGGCAAGATTTTCAAATCCAGAACTCGACTGCCAGCTTTCAGGACCTGACAGTTTTGAATACTTGGTGCTAAATGGTGGACACACTTCACTGTGTTCCAAGAAATTATTTACGTTCAGCAACAGTAATTGTAAGTAGCTGCATGCTGCCGAGGCTCACAGATATAGTACAGCACGATAGCACCATGACTGATGTCTGTGGTCTCTGCACCACTTGACACCAGATTATTGCTCTGTGGTTTAATACAGCCACATGCCATAAAGCAGAAGTCACACTGCATGCGGGGATGAAACGAGGGGACGGCTCAGCCCAGAGTCTCCTGTATTCTCCTGTCTCGTCTCTCATCTCCTCCCAGCCTCTCTGGAGTGCACGCACTGCTGAGCAGACACACAGGCATGGAGAACACACACACATATCACACAGAGCCTCTGGGGCTCAGGTGCTTAGAGGTGAGTAGAATAATACGGTCATGCTCTGTTTTAACTCTACGTTAGCTCAAGTTTCACAACCGGAGGGGTTTTTCACACAGTCTTTTTTTCTGTCCTCCCCTTCATCCGTCTGCCAGTCACTCTGCTGTCGACTGCCCTCCTGCAGCGGACCTGGCAGCGTACACCTGTTCCTGCCCAGGTCAGCCCCCTGAAACCCTAGCCCACTATAAAGACTGGGAGAACTGACAGAAAGGTCAAAGGTCAGTCAACAAAGAGGTAACACACCCTCCGAATGGCCTGAAAACAGTTGCCAGGTAGGTACATCTGCAGCCATTCACCATCACCCACTTCTTCCCCGTCTCTCCTCAAACATTTCTCTTACATTGACTTGTAAATACACACTCGTCTATGCACGGTACTATAATCAACAAAGCAATGTTCCTGCTGGCTCCTTGGCCATGGCAACCAAACACTCTGCCCCACTTTTTCTGTGAGAGTTATACAAATCCATAACTGGGCAAAGAGGGATGGAGGCAAGAATTAAGAAAATGGGCAAAAGGCAAGCAACATGAAGTTATTACATGAGACTCATGTTCAGACACACAAATGCCTGTGTAAAAATAGGTGTTTTTTTAGATACAAAACAAAGTCAAACAAACTCAGACTCATCTCACTGAGTCCTTGGCCCGGAAACACTAGTTGCATTATAAGGTTGATTAATTTCCTTTCTTCAGGGCATGGGGAAACAAAACATGATTTGAAGCACTTACATGAATTCATTAACAACTCTGCATTTTGAGTGGATCAAGGGTCAAATGAGGAACAAAGCAGAAACAAATCAAACATGAATCCAAATGAGCCATGTGAGAAAATTACTGTTCCCATAATTTATGAATTCAACATGAAAAAAAAACTGGCAAAAGACCTCATGGTACAAACTAATTCCTGCAGCCACATTCATAGTCACACTCATACACACCATCCATAATAGCCTTGGTCACACTGTGCATATATCAGCAGTGCACAGTCTTCGGATTAGCTGATGGTTTGCTCACTCCCTTTAAACCAAGATTTAACTTCATTATACTGGTATGCCTATTGTGGCCTGATTAGCTTGTGGTACTAAATTCAGTTTCTTCATTTCCCGAGGGCAAAGGTCATCAGAAAGGTGAGGTCTGGCTGCAACTGACCTCAACCTCAAACAGCTCAACTTAATCCAGATCTTTCCTGCAGGACATTCTCTGTTAATCAGTCAGTGTACTAGTGGAGCTCACAAGCACCAAAAACTGCTTTTATATTCATTGGCTTCAGTATTTATTAGCACTGCAGCCTTTATCATTGACCTGTCGTCTCTGCAATATACCAAACCCCTGTGTATCTCCTCTAAGACGCTGGCTTGACAATTCAAAAGATTTTAATTATTTCCGTTTCAACCTTTAGCTTTATATTTTAGCCTTTAAGAGCAACAATCACTAAGTATTCTTAGCTGCTATCTTAAAAGAACAGTTGTTCATTTTCTTGCCCTGAGTTAGACAATTAGATTGACACCACTCTCGTGCCTGTATGCTAATTAGGAAACCAGCAGTCTGTTAGCTTAGCTTGGCACAAAAACTGAGAACAGCTAGCCTGTGGTGAAGAGACTGTGCCTAAACGAGAAATAGCCTGGCAATAACCCATGGTAACACATGTCTTTTACGCTTAGATTTTGTTGGTACTGATTAAACAGACAACAACGTGAAGAAATGTTTTAATAAAATGTCAAACTACTCCTAGTTTTAAAAAAAATCATTTTATTTGACGCCTTGCAGTAGCTAGTTGACAAGCTAGCACTTTCCCTCTCCAGTCTTTAAGCTTAGCTGACCAGTTGCTGGCTCTAGCTACATATTTACTGTACAGACAAGTGAATGGTGTCAGTCTTCTCATCTCTCTCTCTCAGCAAGACAGGGAACTAGTGTATTTTCCGTAGCAGTTTTGCCATCTTCCAAATTTTTATTCAAGGATTCCTTAAACCTGAGCAATGATGCACCTCCATGCATATTTCATCAACATAATCCAGTTTTTTTTGGCTCCCATTCTCCATGAATGTCAACTCTGTTGTGGTTCAGTGAATACAATTAAAGTTACTCTCTTTAAAAAAAAAAGGTATCAAGTGACAGGGCCTCTGTCTAAATTGTGACTGAGGGGTCTAAACTGCTTCAGCCTGGCCACGGGTGAGGAATTATAGTCCTTGCAGGTCACAATAACCCCAGGCTACTGGCTCTATACAAACCTAATAGTCTATTGTTGTCACTGACACTCTTTTAACTTTTTCATGAGATGGTTGATGACACAGGCACAAAAAAAACACATCTCATTAACACACATGACCAAAATATGAAGTATCCCTTACAGACTTACAAAAAGAGACTGAGAGTTTACATTACTGAGCTAAGGGTGGATTTAATCCAGCTGCATGACCCTATCTGTCTGGATTGACAGAGGCTCTGATTACAGTAAGGAGCTAATTGGTTACTTTGAAGCTGAGATTTAAGCGATCGTCTTTCTTTATATCAAACCTCCCCTAGCCGCTGTGTCCTGCCACATTAAGCGTAGTCTACAATTATTGAATCCAGACTGTCTGTTATCCACTATTGAAGTCATTCCTTACTATAGGTTTTAATTATGCAAATTCAGAAGGTGAATTCCCTTGATTAGATCAAGTCTGGGGGTTGTCAATGTCTCTGTTGTTTCTGTCTGTCCTTTTAGAAAAGGGCATTTTTCCCAGGGTTTTTTTAATCATCTGCTGTCTGAATGACATAAAATGTGCTAAAGCGGCTGAAACTTAAGGATGGTAGCTCAAGGACATAATTTCAGGAAAGTTAATTTGAGGTTGAGCCCTTTAACACAATGTCATTAAATATTTCTAGTTAGAAAACCATTGCAAATTACATGTATAAAGGGCAATGTAGTCGTACGAGCAGTTCAAATAGTTTTTAAAAGTTGTCACACACCACTGTTGCTCTTGAAATGAGGCAGGCTTGAGAGAGCAGAAAGCATGGAAATATTTAATTGCTGCCAGTGGATGTGGTGGATGCATAAAGAAAAAGGTTTTTTAATGCTGTCCCTGTCGTTTCTGTGCAAAAACTTCATTACATTGCTGCCATTGTCCACTTACCCCTCTGGTGGGCTGTACTGAACCACAGTGTGGAGGGAAAGGGCCTTTACTTCCCCAAATTTTTTGCAGGACACACTGTAAGCAGGTTCCTTTAGACCCAAACAGGAAAACACAAAAGCTGTCTGGGAGATTTCAGTGTGTGTGTGAACAGTGAACTTTCCCTCTAGTAGGCTTCATGTATGAAAGCACATTCACTCTACCCAAACAGTTTTCCCTGAATTTTTATCTACTCGCTACTACTACTGTATTCAAACAATAAGTCCACAGGCAGGGTGAGGGGGGAGAGGGATGTCTGGGGACCAAGCCGACTTCCTCTTCATAAAAAAAAAAAGCCAGGCGGATGGGGAGGGCGGGGAAGTGCGACCTCGGGTAAACAGTCTCCACTCTCGTAATTTTTTCCCATGACAATCGCAGACACAACATTTGGCGAACCCCTTGCAGGTAGTGTGATCCCAGACACACCAGCAGGCCACCTGAGTCGCCCCGCTGACCTTATTCCCTCCATGGAGGAAGCAATTTGAAAGCGATCATCCATAACCGCATCCATCTTATGAAGCCCAACAGGTGAGCAGCTCAAACTCACAAAGACAATGGCTTTATTATCCTTCAGCTGGAGTAGCCCATACCATAACCCTGGTACAATAACAGCACCTTGCCATCACTGTTTGCCACCCCGGAATTAAGGCCCAATTTAGCCATCAACAAGTGCAAAATAGGGGAAAAAAGGGGGGCAGCTCTCATCTCTTTCTACAACACAGAGCACCTGGTGAAGGCCACAAAGTACTGCTGGAGGGTCCCACACTAAAAAGGGGAGGTCAGTTCCCATGGCAGATAATGGCAGTTAGGGGTAGGCTTAATGTGTTTACGGGGTGGACTTACCTGATACCTGAATATAGATCTGATCTGCTCAGAACAAAGATTAGACCACACATACAGATGTCTCAAACAGAGAGCCCAGGTGCTTCAGAAATGCCCCCTTGTCCCTTGTATACCTGTTCCCGTATGAACATCAGGTGCTGTGGGATTTAGGGGTGAACCTTAAAGAGCTGTAATCCAATCTGACGTTGAGACTCGCTCTCTAAAAACGGGACAACAAAGGAGAACCGACCCGAGGGCAAACCCAGCCCGCCACAACAACAGCAGTCTCAGGGCCTATATTTAACAGTGGTGGGAATTGTGGGAGCAGCCATACAGGAACACTTTCAATGCACAGCGAAGGTCGACTGGGACTTCACTTCCTCCTCAGTCTCCAACGTGAGCAGCTCGCTCATTTCAAACCCCTCGACCCCCCACACCCAACAGCAAAATAAAGAGATAAGCATTGTTTAGCCAAACAATGGGCCACTTTCAAAGTCTCAAAAGCTTCCATTTTCACATCCAAGGCCAGCATTTGAAGTCAAGTATAGAAATAAACAACTTTACAAGTGGATGGTGAGAGGTTTCTTAGTAGAATTAAAAACAATCAAGTGGATCTTATTTCATTCCCCATAGATTATAAATGGATAGATCAATGTTAAGAGCAGGTGCAGGTGAGCAAGAAAAGAGAAAAGACACAAGCAGCTCTACAGAAATGTTACAGCAGCTCACACTGAGAGGCTGCTGCCAGAGGTGATGCCAGACTTCTCCTTTACTCTGTATTTACAACAGTAACTGTAACTTGGTGACATGTAGACTAAACCTAGCGTGCCTATGTTTAATTAAAAATACTATAAAAAAGCAAACCATGTGATTGCATTACTTCAAACTTTAAGGGGTTAATGAATGCACAAAAAAGGTTGGACTTTAACAAAGAAACTGGCCTAAAAGATGATTTCACCAACCTTCAGTGAGTTTTGGTCAGCCAGGGCTAGCGCTTGCTTCTTCAGCTCTGTGACTTTCTTCTGACATTGCTGGCAGAAGCCTCCTTTCTCCTCCGACTCGGAGATGGAAACCGACCCGGCGCCCTCAGGAGGAGGCCGGCTGCTGCACCGCGGGTCCTCCGCAGAGTGGAGTCTTTTCCTGGGGGTTACCGGAGACTCTCCACTCGGACATCCCTCCACCTTCAGCATAAGGAAAAAGTTAAGTTAACTACTTTGTTGTAAGAAAAGGAACAAGTCATACCTCCAATGCACACAAGAGTGATAGTGAAACTGTTTGTTTGTGCCTGACAACCCGTTTGAGTAAAGAGCACCTGTTCAAGAGTGCGCCACAGAGATGCAGTTTTTTTTTTTTTGTTAAGTGGAAACTCGCACGAGCAGAAGAAAATCACCTTTTACACTCAATCATGTGCAGTGACACACTTACAGTGAACATGCGGTTGCTAGGGTCCCTTCCATCAGGAGCTGAGCTGCCCCCAAATAAGCTCATTCTCCCAGATCAAGGTTAGGCTACACCTTCAGGAGAACGTCTTCGTGAAACTCCACACTCAGAGCTTTTGCCGCTGAGAAACGCGAGGCAGAGCCATAGGCTGGACTGAAGACCTGACTGAAGGTTACCAGTCATCTGTCAGATTGTGCTGGACCAGTAGCTGCTGATCGAAGACAACTGGTGAGTGTGTGCTTCAAGTTTCCCCGCAGCGGAGGAGTTTTGGTACAGGAGACTTCTCAGCGGTGCGCAGGAGGCGGTGTTACAACAGGAATGGGAGGGCTGAAGAAAACTTTCTTGCGCAGGGTGGCGGGACTATATGAGCTGTTATTATGCCATGGACCAGTCTCAATGCGTGGTGTAGCGGACGCAGATAGAGTGGTCTACATCATTTAAACCCCCAAAAACACACCTTCCTGCATTTTTCCTCTTAAGTAGCTGGAAAAATCACCTTATTCCACAGTCTGACAGTAACATGTACATCAAGCATCAGCTTTTCCAGATGTTCACTGAAGCTAAAGGATATTTCTCTTACACCGAGAGAAATATTTAAATTCCACGTTTTTACGGCTGCACCATTCTATCAAATGGAAATATTCTAGATGGCTTGTGCAACATCTAATGCACATTCCCCAAAATTCAGCCTGAAATACTGAACTTTGGGATCTCCACTAGAAATTAAAGTTCACTGGGTTTGAACAGAGTTTGGCTGCACTACACGTGTTTGTAGGTTTCGTGGGTTAAAAGGTGAGTAGGTCTCTTCTTGGTGACCATCAAACAAATACCACTACAAGAAAACTCAGTGCACTCCATGACATTTTCAGGAAATTATTGATTTATCTAGAATAGAATAGAATAGAATAGAATAGAATAGAATGGTTGCACATCAGCAACTGTTGCCTCTCCTCGCGGGCGCTGGACTGCATCTGTGTGTTGTTGGTGTAACTCTGGCGCCATCCTCTGGCGCAAACGCAGAACAGCATCGCTCAAACTGAAAGGGTGGGGGGTACTAAGGTTAAATATTTCATTGGTAAACTTTAAATATTTCATGCGGGTGATGTAAGCGACAGTGGCCACATGCACTGCTGCTGCTTTCAACCATCACAGACGGTTTCTCTTTTTCCCTGCCCTCAAACGACCTATTTAGGAAAAAAACCCACAGTCTTTTGTCTCCTGATTGTAAGCAACTTGTATTTTTTTTTTTGTATTTTTTTTTGTATTTTTTTGTATTTTTTGCTATATGATGTTTCGGAGTCACGTGAAAAGTATACACGCTCAATACAGTTTTATTGTGATTCAAAGCAGTTTTCGAAATGTACTGCAAAAAAAGGATTAAGGCTGCGAAAGGATCGTTTCAAGACACGCAAAGATCTGTGGTAAGAAACTGAAAAAACAAGATCACGATTAGTCTGAATCTTCAAATAGTCCACAAATATTTCCACAATATGTTATCACTCATATTTGAAGCTGCTATGGTTTCAGTGAAAGCAGCTTCTAATTTCTGTCAAACCTCTAGGTATTTTGGCCACTAAAGCTCAACACACGTAGGCTAAGAAAAAAAAAAGTTAAGACACTTTTATTTGCTGCAAAATGTTGCATGTGTTGAATGAGACATACAAACTAATGATGAGTGAAAAAGCAAAGATGGAGTTTGAGATCAGAGAAGAGATTGAAGTCGCTGCATGGTGCTGTTCAAGGTCCTGAATACCGGACAGGAGCGCATCATATGTCTTCCTCATCACTGTTTCCCACTTATTTTAGATTCAATAATAACACTCAAGCATGAGATCATCGTTGAGATAACGTGTTACAATCACCCCCTCTGAATACTCCTACCTTTGTTTTTCTCTTCAGCAGGTGACTTGTAAATCCAAATATGATGTCGGAGTCCACGAAGATTGTCCCCAGGTCTATGACGCCAGGGTTGGGCTTCCCGGCTCCGGGAGACCCCGGTGAGTTTGGTAAAGCCATGTGGGCTGCAAGTGTAGCCTAGAAAATATTCCACGCCGCAGGAAACCTATTTGATTTGTATATCCATCTAATTCATATCTGTCATACCCTCCAAAAAGAGCCACAAGGTTTTTTAATCCGGACATCCAGTGATTCACAGTGAGCGCTCGCACGTGTGCGTAAAATAACCTCTGAGATTTCCAGTAGTCCGAGAAGACAATGAAGCAATGCAATCCATCCGGCATGCAAAAAGATTTACATCCACTGAAACACTTTTGAAGCCATCCTGGGGCAGGTCACGACTGATCTGTGAGCGCTGCTAGAGGTCTGAGAGCGAAGGAGCACCTTGTGCATCTGCTGCTCTGTGTTCTCCAGCCCACCACCCCCCTCTCCCTCTCTCTCCCTGCCTCCCTCTCTCTCTCCCTCAGTCACTCACTCAGTCACCCTCTCTCTCTCTCTCTCTGTCTCTCTCTCTCTCTCTCTCAGCACCCCTGTCAGACAGTGATGACCTGCTCTCCCACCCGATTTGCTGGCGCATCATTGTCAGCCCCCACACAAAGATGTAAAACACAATGACAATCCTGGAAATATCCCCTAACGACGGTCCCCTGTAATGTTCCTATAATATTCATGTGGAGACAGGCTACAGTGTGTCTGTGCACACAGTAATGACCTCATCATAGCTTACTGCATGGCATTTCTGTCTCCTATAGCCTATAATGTTCTTGCAGGGTACATTCACAGCACTGTTTCTCACAAGGGAATCTCATATGAGACACTTGATGTCTTATTTACTTTCTGTCATTATGAAGATCAACTGTAGGGATAGGCTTTTTCAATTAAAACTGATTTGATTTTGATTGATTTCAATGGGCTATACTTATCTGCAGGTTATATCAAAATCAAATCAAACAAAATTTGTTTTGAAATAATCTGCTAACACTGAATAACACCCTCGTGTGATTTAGGAGCAACTTGATCATTCGAGGTGTCTGTAGCTCTACATAATATCACAGGAGAGATGTTGTAAGCTGCTGAATATCAGCACGGCTGTGATTCGGTCATAGGTAGGCCACAGGGCTATCTTTTTTGTTTGTTTGTTTATTTCATCGTTTATTTGGCTACGCTAACACAAATAGGCCCAGAACGGCATTTGGACTGGTACTGGACTGTTGCTAAATAACACAAAAACATTTCCTGACCTGCACAGTGCTCACTATCTTTCTACTTTGTCTACATGTTACCTCAGGAATGCGCTGAAGTATCCAGGCTTCTTCCCTTCATCCTCCTCTGACGACCATACATAATTTAATTCAAATGTTATTTCTGGAAATATATTCATCTTTGCAAAGTTTGTTACAATCTAAGCTAGATAATTAGACCGCTAATGTAACGCTAATTAACGGTTAGTAGAACACCTGTGAAGCGGAGTGAAACATGTAGTAAAAAGTCCCAGTGTTGTTGTACTCTACATCAGCACTCATGAAATGCCTCTCGTCCAATCAAATTACTTAGTCGGAACTAACTGTTGTGTAATGCTAAATAATGTAACTCCTGTCTAAAATTCAGTAAGATCTCATGAGTCCTAAAGGCCATTCAACGAATATAGCCTTCACTATTTCTAGCAGTCCGAGGCTAATTATCACATAGATTGAATGGCTGAGAGCACGAGGTGCATGTGGTTCAGGGAAATCATGAGGTTGATATAATTAGGCTGACTAAGCAGTATTAGAGGAAAATATGAATCCTTCCGAGACTCTGTTTCAACGGGAAATATTAGTGTAAAACAGAATCGACAGAGCAGTTTGTCAACTCAGTTTTAATTTATGAATTTGAACCTGTTTCTGCTGGAGCCGAACAGCAGAGAGACAGACTGCAGTGATGATGTCATCCACATGGAGCCACTCCACAGACTGTGAACAGTGGGACAGTATGATGGCACCCGTTGTGATTTTACTGAGATATGGGCAAGTTCTCATGTTTCACAGCTGGAAATGAATCCAATTTTAATGTGACAGCTGAAACACAAAGTGCATGCATCAGAGTCTAGTTCAGTGGTTTTGGATTAAAAGGATATTCCTGGGATTTAGTGTTGCACTCCTTTAAAAGTTGGAGGACTCCCAAGAGAAAGCAGACTTGGAAATAATGGTCAAAATCAAAGCAGCAGAGGCTGAAATATCCTGATGGTTTAGTCCCTGGTATGGCTTAAGCTCCAAAAACACTGGATCCTACATTTCCCATGATGCAAGAGGACAGAATGCTTCATTAGCCCGTCCCTGCCTCATGAATAACTACATCTTTCAAACTCACTGCCAGTTTGTAACACAGGTTTTCTGTTAAAAATGTACAGTTTCTAAATCCAAGCTGAGATAACGTTGATGGCATCACTATGAGATCATTAGAGTAAGATGATCAATGTGTAAAATTGGGGGATTGACCCTTTAACTGAACAAACAATGGGATAGCTGCAAGGAGATTATGTTCAGGGCGGACACTGCTGGTTCAGACAGCTGATTCCTGACAGATGGCTGCCAAAACAATTTTATTTGAATTTAGATTCATGCTCAGTTGATTATGTAATGTATCTGATTAGATGGTGTTTCTAAACTTTCACGTGGGACGGACAGAAAAGTTTTGGGTGCCCCCGGGCAGGTTTTATTTTTTTCAGGAGGTCTGAGAAATTCTTTTTTTAAAAACCAAGGTTTGGACTCTCAGGCAACAATGATGCGTTGACAGCTGAGCAGAGGGGGGTAAATAATAAATATTCTAGGCATGAATAAATTATTTTTGATCCCACAAACACCTCGCAAACCACGCGACTCATCACCTCCTCCGATCTCACTCACACGCACAGGAATAGACACAGACACTATCTTGCGGTGGGGTGGATGCAAGGGTTGTCACTAGCTACACCGATAATTACAATCCATAGTAATGATGATTTACCACGTCCGTCACCCAGCTCTCCCCACTGGAGGAGGTCTGGGTGATGGGTCTCCCCTCCGCCGCTGATGAAATTCGGAGGACGGGATCCCCCCTGGGAGCGCGTGTGCTGCTACATCTGCTGCCCTTGCGCACGTACAGGGAAATCGCTCTGGGCATCTCATTAATGCTTCTCCTATGTCTTATCCCCTGCCTGTGAGACCTCTGCAGCTTCTCCCGGTGCACGGACAGGCTTTGTGAGAAACGTTTAGCAAATATTGATAGTTCTTGGCGCATGGAGGAGATCAAAGAGGGGAAAATGGAGAAGGGGGCTGTCTAAAAAGGAGAGGGGGAATAATCGGTGCACAGTGCTTTCATGAATGATTTATGCAATATAAAGTAGCCTATTCCTTGGGAAAAAGGCATCTGGATTTTCTTGCCAGAGTTGTGTCAGATTGTGAGTCTTTAGGTCAGGGAATCCACATCAAACTAGTCCTGTATGTAAACGTGTGTTTAGAATTTAATTAAGGCGTTTAAAGTTGCTGGAAGTGCTTTAATCAATGTAATAGCGAATAAGAGAACAAAACATTTGTCATAAATCAAGTTGAAAGCAGAAGTAGGTGACCCATATCTAATTATTTATCTACATATACCAAAAAATAGTCATCACTCTTCTCTGGTTTGGATGTAAAATGACATTAGATGCAGTGATTTTGAGATATTTACCTTAGCAGCAAGTTTCAGGACTTTGGAGAGCAACCATCCCTGCAGACTCCATCAGCCCAAACAGACTCAACAGAGACAAATGATTCTTTATTGACTTGTTTTAATCAGTACCTCTGAATAGTAGCAACAGGGAAACAGTGAAAAAGACAGCATTACTGCCTCAGCAGGGCTATTAAAAATTTTGTATGTGTGCCAGCAGAATGAAATAACTGAAGCCTGATGATTTTTACAACCCCCCACAGTTCCCGGACTGCAGTTGTCATTGTAACACAAGGGGGCACAATGAGAGAAGGAGACAGAGAGAGACATTAAGGAAGTAGCAGAGCAGATGGAATCACACAATTGTTGTAAAATCATCAAAAGTCAGGCCTTCTCAGATGTTTGCCATTTTTACAGATCCATTTAAAAACGCAGCTTTTTCCAAAGTTGGCAGCAATCGTCTGACTGGTCAAGTGGTCCTAAACATTTCACAATTTTCTCAAAGAACTGTTGAACTGTTGAGAACCACTTAATCAGAGAGACTACGCAATTCTTCAGGTTGAAGTCCGTCCCTTGAACTGTTGACTCCATTAACTAAAGAAAAACAGAGGCTAGAATTAGATTCTGAGATCATCTGTTAGTTATGACACAAGTAGACAATCACTACAACAGGTTGAAAACCCTACTCGCTACAGAATAAATCCAGAATAACAAGCAGAGGCTTCAGCCACAGAGCTCTGCGTCCGACTGCTCACCTGGAGAAGCTGACTTCATTCCTTGCGATGGTGTTTCCTTGGTGTCATCCTTGCTCAGACTGAGTGACTGCAGTGTTACAGCTCTTATATAGTGTTTTTGGGCTAGGTTCATACAAGCCTCTCATTCAGGCAGGAATGAAACCCATGCTGGTCCAACCGGATGAGCTGGGTTCCACCAGCAAGGAGCAGGAAGGGGCAGCCGCCCTCAAGACAGAGATAGCAAATACCAGCCAGTGCAGGCTGAGAAGTCACATGGACATAAGGAATTTTGTCATCTTTATCTCTACTTTTGTCTGATTTCTGGTTTAAACTCTAATTTATCTCAATCAGATAATACACACAGAATGGTGTTAGACAAGCTGCAGTTTGGGTTTGTGTATTTCTCCTGAAGGCCTGGTGCACTAACAATGAATCAAATTGTTATTCAGAACACATTTCTGTAGAGGACACAAAAGAACTCTGCACATTAACAGAAATGACCTCCAACAATTGGGTAGACGTGCACTAATTCATATAGAAAACCATGTCAAATTTGAAATTGCTCGGGAATCTTTAGCCAGCAGCTGTAGTTTCATGTGGGTTTCAGGGTTTGGTGCAACACAGCAGCCATCACAGGAGACAGTGCTTTGAATCAAGAGATTTATTATTGCTTTTTCCATAGCAGATACAGACCACAGGATCATTTTAACACACACCCTTCTACCACTTTTTTTTTTTTTTTAATTCAACAGTAAGACAATAGCAACACTGAAAAAGACAGGATACATTTCAAGTGATAGTGATTAAGATGTATTTGCACTTTCACATGTAGTCACATGTAATTCCCTTACAGCTGATAACATTCAAGTATGACAAAATGTAACCTGGATTGGTTTAAAGGGTAAATTGTATCAAACCAAGAGTAGCACGGTTTAACATCATTTACTCGTAGCGCAACAAAGATGAGGAAAACACAAGTCGTTTATTTGTGATCACGGACGCAAAGAACATAGATGACAAAATACACGATAAACACAAAAACTTTGGCCGTTTTAAGGTTCAATTTGGCTCAGACTGGATTTCCCCTTTACATTTCAAAGTGAGATATGCCACTCTTCCAGCTCGACAATCAGCACAAGAAACAGGCTGGATGAGTGTGTAAAGTAACTGCAGGTTTTTGTAGTACCTGTTTGAGCAGAAGGAAACGAACATCTCGTCTTCAGGGTATACTTCAAACTGAAGTGGACAAGTGCTTCAGTTGGATAATATTCCACATAGTAAAAACAGAAACCTTACTTTACTTTTAGTACATTACATGACACGTTCCACCATCTCACTATAAAAATAAGCATAAAAATAAAATCTGTGAATGTACTTCCAGGTAGTATGAATATATTGCTGTAGAAAGAGACAACATTACTTTATGAAGTAATGTGCACTACTCAGAGTGCTTAACTCTTTTGCTATATATATATATTTTTTTTTCAAAACTAACCTTCGCCAATCATCCTTTACTGTTCAAGAGTTATGGAAGGTTTCAGCATTGACCATGTTAAAACAGCTTAGGTGAAGATCACCCTTAATTCCCTGACTGGACATCACAGTAACGGAGTCTGTTGTTCATACATAGTAATAAAAGCATTTGATAAAATCAGCATATGTTTCCTTATACAGAGATTACTGTGCAACAATGCAACATATACATGCACATATACATACATCTAGTGTTGCCCTTTCTAGACTCAAAAGCAATGGTTATAAAATGTTATGCTATTTATGGGTTTGGAGGGAAATACTGTAAGTAGTGATGGCTTTTAAAAGACATGGAAAAGTGTTTGTGCAGATATTAAAAGTAAAAACAGTAAATGTGAAATTCAACAGGACAGTGAACCGTGTGTAAAACCCGGTCTCGGATGAAGTAGACACAAATGGAGGACGATTCCTGTCGCGTGAGGAAGTGTCAGCTCACGATCCGGACGGACTGGCGGTGAACTCGATCACTCCGCTCTGCCACAGAGACAAAAACAGACAGGATTATTATGGAGCACTGGGGAGGTGAGATGTGTTTCAGCACTCTCGACTACCAGTGTGCACAAGCACAAATACACACACATGCACACAAACGCACATACTGGTCAGCCTAGAGTAAAGCCAGCTGTATAGATGTAGTATTCAGAGGCATTTGTGAGCCGGCATTAATGGTGATCAGATTTTATCTGACCTGCATTTGATGAGAAACCATTGTTTATTTTTATTGTCTCATATGCTTTGTTTTAATCACAATTCATTTTAGAAATGTTTTTTTTATTTTATTTTTTTTTTCCTTTTACTCCGTTTCTTCTGTTCAGTCGTTTGAAATCTCATGAAAAATAGGTTCATATTTTTTTCTTGTTTATCCTAATATAATACTCACATGCCAATATGCACCTTGAAAGGGCTCTTGTTTCACTGTAATTGTTCCAGCTCTCCATACTTGTGAAGAAACCCCTTCATAGAGCAATGTCAATAAAAACATCTGGGCGACAAAATGCTTGACTTCTTAACTTCAGCTGAAGCTAATGTGAAGCTTCCACAGCATGGAGCTGCAGCAGGTACTTTCATACCAAAAAGCTTTGGAAGATACCCACCTGGAATGCTGCTTACATTCCTTACATTTCTGCAGCCTCACATCAAGTTAGACTGTACATTTACACAGAACAAGGACAGAATTTTGTCCTCCATTATTTCCATCAACATTGTACTGGAGAAGGATCTTTTCTTCTCACAGCCAGTCGTGAGAAAGGAACAATTACTACAACCAACAGACACCATCACACCTGCAGCACAAACCATTCAGTATCCATACGGGAATGTCAGCACTGTTTTAAGACAGACGTGAAGAAAATGTGAACCTATCTTTTAATCAGTTTTTACTGTGCATTGTTTGTGTTTTATGTGAAATACAATATGGACAAGATGACTCGTCCAGGGGTATACCTTGCTACTTGGGCAATGCATGCTGGGATACACGACAACTCACAAATCCACAACTCTGACCAGGATAAACAGTTTATAAAATGAATGGATGGATCATAGGCACAAGGTTATGCACGCAGACAAAAAGGGGAGCCAAAGCAGTCATGCTACAGGGATCTCATGCTCAGGATAGGAAATACCCGAATTGGGAGACACACACACTACACACACACTACATCTTATTTACCAAATCATCATTTTCATCAAATACCGTCTGAAATTAAACAAGACAAACATGTAATTGAGAGGCAATAATAGACTGAGCGTTACACTACAATGCATATTAAGTTGAAGCTGTGTTTGGTCGCTATGAAAGAACAGAGATATAAAGCAGCTGGATTGGAAGACAGTGCTTACCTTTCTGCTCATGAGTTGGACTAAAATAGCCACTACCTCTTTTTTGCCAACAGCCTGGGCCTGTGACAGGTGAAGGATGGATGAGAGGGAGTTTTATTTTTATGAATTTAAAAGTGTTACTAAAGTGGAATATGTCTCCCCAGAACCCACCACTTGAATGGCTGTCTGTCCATCATAGCCTAATGTATTCAGGTCTGCTCCAGCAAGGCTCCAGATCTCCAGGCCCTCCAGGTCACCGCTGGCTGCCATGCTGACACACAGGAAATGACAGTTATTACAGGAAAGGGATCTGTTTCCTAAAATCGGCATTATAAACACAATCAAATAGACCCCGGGTGAAGGACAGATTGCATGAAGAGACATCAAGGGAAGCGATCACTAATGCTGACTCACTGATGTTTAGGTTTTATTTTGAAAGTGACGTACGCCGTACCTATTGTACCTTACAATAGGTGTGTTTCTGAAACTCTTAATTGGAACAGTCTCGACGAACCCTCACAAGTGTCTCTGGGAGATAAATAACAGGGGCCAGCCAGTGTCGTACACCTGCCGACGCTAAAGATGCAGAGCAGATCCAAAACTATGCTGCCAGGTAGCATTCCTACAGTTTGTGTAACAGTGGGACAACTGGTTGTACCTGTGTCAGCTATGTAGGATGGGTCACTGTGCGTGGCTGAGCAACTGAGAAAATTTGTGACTGTATATGTGTGCAATTGTTTGAAGATGTGCTTTATGTGTGTCTCACCTGCACAGTTCTGTTCCTGCTTCCTCCAACTGGTCTCTGGAGAAGTGGGCCCCGGTCTTTCTCAGCAGCTTCACAACTTCCATGTGCCTAAGTTAGGATAAGACCCGCAATGAGGGGATACAATTATTGCTGTGTATTTAATGTATAAATACTATCAGATTATCGGTGATTATTTCAGTTTTGGCCGATTTTAACTGGTAAATCTGTATGAGGAACTGTTAAGAAGCATAACTTAGATATAATGTTGTTTTCAGACATTTTAATTTCATGCCGTTGATTCTGAACTTTTCAATTTTCCAACTTTCATTGACAGAGTACAATGTGGCACTGGTTTCAGTTTGGCAAGTAAAAACAAGTTCCTTATCGCCCACAATGAACCACCCTCACAGGAGTCACCTGCAGTGCCATTTGCAAAGACAGGAATACACAACAAATCAAAAGACCTTAAATTGTTCACCATTGAGCTGCTGAGATTATAAATGAGAGCTGAGCTTGGCATGTGATAGAGGTAAGGTACCCAAAGAGTCAATTTGAGGCTTAATTGCCAAGAACTATGTAGAGCTACAGCCAAATAAACTATGAAAAAGCCCCAGAAGACTTCCTGTAGAGTGTTAAGAAGCCAGTATCTCTCATATGTGAAACTGGGAGCAGGCTGGTAGGACTGGTTCAGAGGACACTCCCCACATTTGTTCTTTAAACCCTCATTCTCGCTGCTCTCAGCCACTCCTTATATGGACATCAGGCTGTAGTTCACTGAATTGTCAGTGACTTTCAAAGTGCGTCAGACATGCTGACATCCAGGTAGCAACTCAAAACTCCAGTTCTATTACTTAGTCTCATTTTGTTAAATACATTCAGGAAGGGCACAGAAAGCCGAGGTTTAATGTAGGAAGTGTAACGACAGGTGTAAGCGCTCCAGTGCATCCCTCTACCATCACAAGGGAAACAAGTCTGCACTTGCAGCACCAACCGTTAAAATAGGACAACAGCCATTTGGCACGACACATACAACGTTTTCACCCCGAGGCTCAACATAGCACTTGAACAGAAACATTAAACACAGCTTTTTCCCTGATACACATTTAGAGCAATGTCAATGAATGACACAAATTAAAAATCAGCTATGGTAAAAATAAACACTGTCTAAATTGTCAGATGACAATTAGCCTAATTTGTTTATAATTATTGCCTGGCCTCTAAACTCCATTATGAGTTGCTCCCCTGGTTTCAACCCCCCTCTGTCAGCCGCTGCTCCTTTCCTGTCATTTAAACAGAGCCAGATTTCCTACCCCTCAGCTCATTTAATGAAGTCCCCTCTATAGCAGCTATTAACAACATGTTTTCAAGACACACTCAGATCACTTTGAGGAATAACAATGGTTGCTAATGGGAAAAAGGGGGATTTTAAATGCCGTGTTTGCGGCTTCATGAATGATATTATTACCTTAATAGACGAGATAAAAACAGACACATCAGCCCTTATTGTTTCAAATAAGGCAAAGTTTACCTGAAGCGTACAGCATTGGATAAAGGTGTATCCCCATAGCGATCTTTAGCATAGACTGTAGCGCCATGACCCAGCAGGTACTGCACCAGCTTCAGGTGGCCCTCACAGGCAGCAATATGTAGGGGTGTACGTCCATCGTAGTCACCCAGACACAAGTTAGTGCCCTTTGACAAAGGAAAACATGAACCCATCAGTGTGTTTCACCTGGTGGTTAAAGGAGAGGACTTTATTCCACTAAATATCATCTGAGAAGCCAAAGCCTGACTGAGCTTTTGCCTCTGTGTCATAGACCTCCATTACTGTCCAAAAAACACATCGAACCAAACTGTTGCACTGGCTAACATGTTCCTTTATTACAATGAGACCATCCCACTTACACTGTCCTGCTGCTGTAATTACTGACTGGTATATAAAACATGTGGCTGAAAACCAAAAGACTGAGGGAGTACATGGATAATGGTCATTACAAGCAGGGAAAATGTATTAACTTATGACTGCAGGTGTGAATATGGCTCATTTCTCCTACAAGACACAATCACTAAGCTTCATTAAGTGTCTAACTAAGTGCAAGGATATGAGGCTAAAACTTTAAATCTGTTTTTAAGTGTATGGAAATCTAAGCAGCGACTGCATACCAGTCAAGCCAAATACAAACATGTGCGTGTGACCACGGGCACGACTCCAGGCCGGCCCTCCTAGTCTGGCCTTGTGTTTTGTTTGGCTGTGAGCCTGCATGTTTTTTTTACACCCCTCTAATATGGAGAAGTTGGCCCTGGAAATTTGTCAGTGATCCTCATGGTTGACCCTACAAACCAAACACGATCAAGATAAGCCGGGTCAAATGCCGCTGTGCTGGCATAAAATTCTAGTGCTAAGCTGTGTTTAGAGTATCACAGCATCCGTCGCGTGGAGCTCGGAAGGTTGATGGATCTGTTTATTGTTGAGAATAGAGGCTGAGAATAAAGGCTGATAGTCCATAGGACATTATCCTGTGCAACACTTTGCCTGAAACAAACCATGAAAGGGTTATTACTGTCTTGACAAACAATCCAAAAACTGCACACGTGTGTGGAAGAGACTGTAGTGTTGCTTACCATGTCTTTTAGGGCTTCTAAGGCTTCTATGTCTCCAATCTTAGCAGCAGCACATGCCAGTGTAGGAGTCAGGGCATCACGAATGGCCTCCAGCTCCTGGAGAAAACACAGGCTTAAATTAAAAAATAAAAAAAAAACTAAACCGCAATTTAAGAGAAAAAAAAAAAAAGGAGTGAACTTTACAGCGAGTTGCGTGCTTTGTCAGCAGTTTGGCTAAAATGACAAGTACTGGGCTGTTAGCACTCATGATAGCTGTGTGGTAGTCAGTGTGTTAGCTGCTGGCGCCCTCACCTCCTTGCAGCTGATGCTCAGAGACTTGGCGATGACCTGGATGAAACGGCTGTCGCTCAGACACAACTTGGCTCCTGCTAAGTCGGCCCTCATTTCACCTCGCAGGTTCTCACCCATCATCTAGACAGAGGCGCACACACAAACACACCTTTGACTGACTTCTCTTATATCTGTTGGTTTCTCTGTGAATGTTCTGTTACTCTAAAAACTGTGTTTTGCTTCAGCTCTGCAGAGAAGAGAGAAGTGTTGAAAGTGAAGTCATTTGTGTATAAAAGACACCAACCTTTTTCTTGGCATCTAGATCAAGCTCCTTCTTGGCCAACACGTAGGACAGCTTTGACAAGGCAGCCTCTGGAGTCATGTCACCACCGGCTATCAGCCCTGCATCCATCAACACCTGAGAAGTCATGGGAGTGTGTGATCTGATTAATTCCCCTCCGTCTAAAATGATTTGAGTCTCTTCTTAATGGGCCAGTCACTCTATCTTTTTATTTGGAAAATGAATCACAAATATACAGAGGTTATGCTGGACTAAAAGGTGACGTGAACTACCTTGCCAGTGGCGTAAGATGTAGACACAGCCCCCCTCAGACACTGGGTGCAGTTGATGATGATGACGCCGGAGTCAGTTGCCTTCTTCAGCTCCTCTAGCAGGTCAGGACGGTTATCGGGGGCATTTCCGCTGCCGTATGTCTCCAGCACCACGCCCTCCATGGGCGGCTGCAGGAAAGCTCTCACCTGGACGCACATACAACCACAGATTAAGATAATAAACACCCACAATTTATGGCTAACTGAACTGGCTGCTCAACTGTGCAGATTCAAATTGAGAAATTAGTATTCCATGTTATTTTTCCTGCAGCCCTTTTCCTTTCACTCCAATGCATGCAACCATCCACTCTCCTAAAAACCCATCTGGTGCCATCGACGCAACCAGTATCTCAGTCACTGGTTGGCTGGCGCTTAGAGGCCCTATACCACATCATTAGCCATGGCGTATGACTGGAATGGCAGATGACTGAAATGGCAGGAAGGAGAGCAATTAATCTGAAGGTGTTAGCAAGCATAAAGTCACTTGGCAAGACCACGGCAGTTACCATAAAATGCGAGGGGAAGGTGACATTAAAAGTGCCAGGTTCAGTCAGTATTTTTTGATGTGATAAGCAGTTTGACAAGAAATGTTTGACGCAGATTACCAATGAAGCTCTCATACAGCAGGGACAGCGGGGCACACGAGAGTCTGGTGCCTAATCAAAACGTGTGCCTCATAAATGCAGTTAAAGGCTGTAAGAAAGTCTTGATAGCCGAGCTGGGCAGCGGGAGCAGATTGAGACAGTAAAGTCACTCTCCCAGCAGCCTCTGCAGGGGGGAGGTGCAGCTAAACGTTACAGTATCTATGACAGTCCTCCCTCTTTACAGGGTGATTGGTCATGGCCCATAACTCCCTCTCATCCCTCTCTGAGCTATGATGGCAGTTTACATGACTGGGAAAGTAATGGAAGACGGTAATAGCGCAATTAAATTAAAGTTAACTATATTTTATTGCAGTTTTGAGCAGTCCGTTATCTTTGAAGAACATATCTTTAATTACTTAAAACTAGTTCATTTCACAACATTTGTGGCTAAAATATTTGCACAATGCTGGTTTTAATGTAAGCCTTTCACTGTCTGACTTTATGTAATGTGGTGCTGATTTGCAATTGTGTATTCACTCATAAAAAAATTGAACGACTTCATATTATACACGCAAGATGAAGCGAACCTTAGAATCATGCAAATATCAAGGTAAGTCAAGAAAAGTCATTTGTGCAGGGATTTGTTAGTGTGCCACCAAAAGTCTGACATTTCAGTTAACTATCAACTAACCTATTAATTATTCTTCTGGGTCAACCAAAGACCGAGGACAACAAGTAACCTCTGGACATTTGGTGAATATGACACAGACAGAATAAATATCTCTGCTCCAGTGCAGAGGCTGCACCACCCGCATAACAGCATTTCCAAGGACTTACAGTGGCAGCAGTTATTCCTGGGAACAGCCTGAGCAGGCCTACGTTCCGGTTCAGCTCCGTGCAGACTTGAAACTTTGCTGTGGTGTTTGCCTTCCAAACCGTGTCCCAGTTGACTGAGGACAAAGATGGAGAAAACTGATCAAAAACTGGTTACACTCCAGGTTTATTTCTGACATAAAGACAAGCTCATTATACCACGGGCTTACTTGTAATATCTACTTCAGCAGTGGCCAGAGGGGCCAAGTTAGGAGAGGAGAATGCATTGAAACTCCCAGCATCCACCTTGGTCACACGATTCCCTCTGTAGAGTTTGTTGTAGAAATACAGGCACACCTGAACCCGAGAGAAAGATACATTTAACGCATGACACGGCTCAATATCGCTTTAACATGGAAACCTATGTACATGGATCTAAGGAACTGTCAATTAAAACTATATCAGTTTGTCCTTAGTGTTCTTCTTTAATGCAGTAAAATCCTATTACATACAATACACACCATTTGTTCTGCACTTCAGTGGTGCATACACAGACATAGTGTAGATAACACTGATCAGTGTTCTTCCTGTTCTGGTAATTGTTGTTCAGTATTGCGAAACACATCTCACTGTCGTTAGAAAGCATTCTCATCGGACAAGTCGTTTAAAAGCGCTTTTGTTACCTTTTGAATGCCACAAGTGCTCACACCTGTCTTTGTATAGCACGCTGTATTTTCTCAACCTGTTTACAAATACATAGCTTTATAATAACAAAAGATAACTTCTTTCCCTATATTATTTCATTTATGACTTCATAATTCATTCATCAACCCCACACACAAAAATATTATAGTATTAAAAGAAGGATTTTAAAATAAAGCCACTAGAATTAATCTCATTTATTCTGTCTCACTCTCACATTCCCAAATACATCCACTCTTAACATCTTCTTCTTTGAGGCAGCTGAATTAAGTACATCTGTATAATAACTGAATGCCATGTGCAAGAGCATTTAGGTGCCATCTCTATTTCTTCACCTCAGGAATGACAAACTGTCCAGCGATCAGCAGCGCCCCCAGCAGGTTGCCTCTGCCATCATTCCTCATCTCATAGATGGGCACCTAAAGACAGAAAGAGTCTCATCTTCAGAAGACAGTAAAACCTTAAATTGATGCGATGCTGCATTTTTTTTTTTTTGTCAGCTCTTACCTGTGCGCCAGTGAGAACGATTGGTTTTCCCAAGTGTTCACACATGAACGACAGGGCAGAGGCTGTGTAAGCCATGGTGTCTGTGCCATGAAGGATCACAAAACCATCATAGTTTTCATAGTTTTTCTGGAGTCAGAAAAGACGAAAAAAAAAAAAAAAAATGCAATTTCAATTTACAACAGCATTTATACTATCACTATTTTTTTTCTCAATATGCTTTATTTTATGAGCTTTCAAAAGCATAGATTATGTGGAATTTATTTTGAAAACCTATCAATGAAATGAATCCAGCGGCAAATACCTCAATGTCCTTTCCAATTCTACCCCAGTCATCCGTGGTCATATTGGAGGAGTCCAGCAAAGGGCTGTACTCTAAGATAGTGTAGACTATCCTCTTATTGTCTTTATTCATCCTGGAAGATAGAAATCATCTATGAGTTTCAGTAATTGTGTACACAAAGTCAATCATCATATTTATAAAAAACTAAACATAGAAAGAACAAACAGCAAACAATATATCAGTGGTTTTAGTTATTTGCAAGTGCAGTTGTTTGCTCCACAACACATTAAGGACACGTGGTTAAACGAATGATTGTTATCTGCAGCGTGACAAATGGTTATGTGATTTCACTGAGCTCATTTAACAAAGTTGGATCAAGTTCTGGTTACATTTGAGAAGTGAGTTTAAAGAAGGATAGGGGAATGCTAAAAACCAAGCTGACTTTACGAGGCGACGCAAAGTCTATTTAGCCAGGCCTTCTGTCTCAGCAGCATGGTGCCAAAACCTGTTTCAGACACAGAGAGACATTTTTGGAAGCGTACAAGGGAGGGGCATGGTAAGCATATTGTTAGCGAGAGCAGCGCTTTAAAATTAGGCATTTTTCTTTTCCACAATAAAGTACTTATGTTCTGCTGGGCCTTATATCTGTGTACTGTAAATTTCCAGTAAGCAAAGCTGAGGGACATAAGGCTGCCCATTTGATATAACTTGAGGGTTATTTGGTGAGTCATTTCAGGTTAGGCCAAAACCCTGAGTTTCTCTTTCATTTCAGTTACAAGGGAGGTTGCTCTCATTTATGTCGCCTCTACATCCGTCCCACAGCCCCACCTGCGACACTCTGTATAAGGCAGCGTGACTGGCTAAACAGCCATGGAAAGATTTTCTTTTTAATCTCCCTTTTAAAGAAACAGGGTGGAACACCCCCCACATTACCATAGGGCAGCCTCATAACATGGAGATATAAGCTGAATGGAACAGCAGGGGGAAAAGCAGGCAAGCCCCAGTCCACCCAACCAGGGGTCCTACAGACACTCTTCTAATTAGCCTTAAGTCCACACACGACCCTGGAACATATGTTGTTCATAATCTTGAAGCCAGAGTGCCACAAGAAAACACTATTCTAATCACCATTTCATCTATCTGGCAGTGTACCCTAAGGTGTAGCAAAAGCTAAACATTTGCATACCCGTGCTAAGAATCCTCATAGCTTAAGAATAATGAACGTGTGTATGTGTGCGTGTGATGGGGGACTCGATGTTGAAGAAGACGTGTGGAGGTAGGGTGCAAACGGCCTTGTGGCGTTGCCTCTTAACATCACATGAATAAGGCTTTTCAATAAATCAATAAACTAATTCCCTCCTCGGGAATAAGTGTTCAACATAGGCAAGTAAACTGCATACGATCCACAGTATGCCCATTAGACTTTCAGTTGATATTAACACTGTATAAACTCAAGGATGAGCTAATATTAATTCATGCTGAACATCTAAAATAATTAACATAAAATTGCATAAAAAACATGCTCACACAGTCATATTAATATAATATTAATATTATGTTAGCAAAGGATTAACATTAATGATAATAAACTAATTGTTAATATTTAAGAGATTTAACAAGCAGTTAATAAAATAACAGTGAGCTTGCATAGTTCTTGACGGTGTGGACATGTTGTGAAGTTGAGGGCAGTCAAACTGAACAGTGCTCTGAAATCATTTTTTTATAAGCCTAACAAACAGATCACAAACTCCTCACACAACCTCAACTTCTAGGAAATTAAAAACCAGTCGACTAACATCTGCTGTACGGATTCCTTATCTTTACCATACATCCCGCTCCACCCTGCTGCTCAGCCGCCTGTCACAGCAGCAGTTAAGATGGGGTATGGAAATTTGTGAGTGAATGTATGGCAGAGGCGAACCTGCTATCACTAATGACGACCCTACAGAGACTGTTAATCAGCTGGGGGCCCAAGCACAAGGGGCTCCACCTTCACTGCTCCGCAGCACACGCGCCGGACAATAAGACGACGCAAAACCGAACATGCAACAGAGTCAATTAACCTTGCTTTTACCAGCAGGCCAACAGCAGCTACTCACTAACTAAACCTCCAAAAAACATCAGATTATCCCATCTGAGCAAACCCCCTGCTGGACATTGACACCGCTGGCTGGTTGCTGACAGAGTCGACAAGCAGCAAGTGCAGAGTCAGAGACACAAAAATACTTCCAGCACTACACAGCTCTGCGCTCCTTCCAGTATCCTTCCCGGTATTTTCTCCCATTGCCAAAGGCCACGTCGGCATGCATTACGCATCAGGCAAGCACACCCTAACATTTGGTCTACATGAGGTGGAGGCGTCAAGTCACTCTCAGGCACAGTGTAGGGCACACGCAAGGCTATCAGTACTACAGCACCCGTGAAACTGCGGCTCATGATGGGTTGTTGGCGCCCTGTTAAAGCAACAAAAGCAGTTTAGAGTCATTATAACCATTGCTATTCTTAGGAGGACAGTAAGTCATTTCTGCTCAAACTCTGCTTTTTCAAATATGAAATGGATCTCCTACTGTATGATGACCATTACACCGACTATACTCTGGGGTTTAAACTAATATTCATGAAGATAAGCTGCAGTTATGATTTAGCCTACGCCACCAACCTGCCTTGCAAAAAGCATATCTATGATTTCATTTTCTTTGCAATGGTCTGTGCATACCTATATCAATGTGATTAAGACCTGTTAAGCTGCTCTCAAACACAGGATTAGCTGTCTAGGAAAAGAACATCAGTCTCAATTTGATACATTGATACCTTACACTCCACGCTACCATACAAGAGCATATGAGCAGAACGTAACTAACAATAGTTCTTTCACATATTGACTGCGCAGGGAGGGATTCTGAGTGTACTTACGGCAGGACCAGGGTGTTCTCGGATCCATAATAGTCATACATGCAGGTCTGCTGGGCATATGTCTCATCATGGAGGATGGGCAGCTTCCGCAAGCTCTTTACAAATGCATTGGCTTTTGGTGCAAGCACTGTGAGTTACACAAATAGAAAAAAAAAAGGGGTTAGGGGAACAGTTCATAGCTTGCTCTCTGTGTGATTAGTGTCAATCAGTGATGACTTAGGATAAGAGTAAATAGAATTGACTATTATAACAACAATACACACATCAGTCTCATACTGAACCCTAGTGGCAAATGTAAGAAATGGCATTGTTCCAGGTGCTGAAGTTTTGATTCTTATGTACACTGAGTTAATATTTTTTTAAAGGTATTGAACTAGGAACATTTCTGAAATCTATGATAAGAAAGTGGAGAACTGTGAATACAGTGGCCACAGCACCACTGCTACTGTGTGCACTCTGAGTGAATGTCAGCAGGAATGCTTCATTTCAGTTTAAATGAGAGACAACTCGTGGCAGCTGACAGCCACATGAGCATAAGCCCTGAAGACATCAAGTAAGCTACCTCCAGAAATCATGACAGAAAGACTTAAAGGCTTTGTTAGGAGTAACAGTAAAGGGAAAATGCTAATGCAATGTAAACATATATCAAAAGTAGATTTCATGACATGCACTTGTCAAGATATTTCACTTTGAATTTAAGTGCTAAACTGGCAAGCTGAGTGACTGACTGACATGATCATCCCTGGTTAAAAATTGATGATCCATTGGCTTTTAAACATATCACGACGGGGGTGCAAATAGGGTAGCAGACCTACATATCCACATTTAAGCATACTCGTTGAAGAGTGTGTCAGCTCCAGGCCATTTAATCCTATTAATAGAAAAGCCTTTAATAACAATAACATGTTATTATATAGCACCTGTCAAAACAATGTTGCTTCATGAGTTGTGCAAGTACTACAAAGTAAATAAATAGGATGTTATTTAATACGAGAAGTGAAATGTTGATGGACGGCCTTGGAAATGTCCTGTCTTCGCTTGTACCTGAAGCTGGTTGGACCTTTGAATTATCTTGCCTCACTACACGTGCCAGATGTTGCTCAATATCTCATAACAACATCTGGTTATTCATTGAGAGAATCTGTGATGTTGCTCCAGACTGCATCAGGAGGGGCAGCTGTACAGCTTTTCAAACTGTGATTGGCTATCATCTGTAGAGGTGGAGGGAGTAGCTTGTGATCACAACAGCCACATTTTTTTTCTTTATTACAGTTTTTTTTGCGATTGCTGACACACAGAATGCTTACACCAAAACCTTAACTTTTAAACTAAAAGTACAAACACATTTTCTACTTTACACTTTGTTTTCAGTTCTATCACACACACTTGCAAAAACACTACACACTTTTTCTTACATTAGACACCAAGACTTAAATCTTACAATCATTGGGCAAACAATTATTTTTCAAACTGCAAGACACACCTGACCAACATACACACCTAAAAACACTTATGCAGAAAATGAACACCACTCAGTCTGAGCCTTAGTGCTACAGACAGACCTCAGGTGAGCTTCTGTGAGAACTTTGCAAACATGGAAGCAGTTAAAATTAGAGTAAGAGGAAGACAGAGAGGAGGTGGAGGACGAAGGCCAGGCCAAAGAAGACCAGGCAATAGACGGACACATATTTCAGATGACAATAGAGCCACTTTTGTGCACCATGTCATAAATCATGGCCTGACTCTGAGGGAGGCTGAGCAGAGAGTCCAACCTCAGTCACTACACAGTAGCATCCATAATATGGACATTGAGACTGGAGAACAGGTCCTTAACTTTCTAGACTGTACCTTTCAGTTCATCGACACTGCGCTCCAAGTGTTTTGTCTTATTTGGCTTGTGTGTTGATTTTTGTCACATTCTGAAATAAGCGTGTAAGCAATCACAAAAAACATTAAAGCTAAATGTTATGATCATCACTTAATTAATAGTCCATACACTTTGACTCAGAAGACCAGGAAGACAGTTTGTTCATGTTCAAAACTAACTGTTGTCTTCAGCTGTGTAGGTAAGCTCTTTGCAGGACTATTTTAGCATGTACTTACATTTTGTCTGGCAAGGCTTGAAGAGCTGATGGTGAAACATCATGGCATAAATTTTACTGGAGGCATCAAAGATCTTGTGGCCACAAAACATCTCACAACTTGCATTTTGGAGTTTTCTACTTACACGTGTGTCCTCAATTTGAATCCACACATAAAGTGATTTACAAAAATGCTATGAGAATTTGGTCTGGCAAGGCTTCACTCATGATCATAGCAACATGCAACCCAACCTGCTGTTAGCAAGCCGTGTACTGTGCTAGCTAAATACCACACACCAGCTGCCACGAGGCTAAAGGCTACAGGAATACATTCCCTTGGTGAAAATAAGGGAAAACTGAGACAATAACAGAACAACCAGAAGAATTTGAAGGTGTCAGAGTAGAGGTGAAATTGAGGGTGATTTATTTTCAGCTCATCTGAATACTTACAAACATAACAAAGGTTTCAAAATGTGGGAGAGGAAAGGACGAGGTGGTCGTGCCTAACAAATAAAATCAATAACACAAAACTAGGCCTGACTAATCCCTGCAACACAAAACAAAACACAAACATAAGCTGTAACTTGTTTATCTTAAAAAAGAAATAACTTCACCAAAATGAATACAAAGGTGGCACCAGACGATAATGGAGACAATAATGGGTCCTGAATGATGAATGATGCCTTTCAACATCATTTTGTCTCTTTTAATGAAAACTTGCATTTTGGAGTTTCTACTTACACCTGTGTCCTCAATTTAAATCCACACAAAATAAAGTGATTTACAAGAATGCTATGAAAATTTTTAATGGAACAGAAACCTGCACTTTGCGACAAAATAAGATTTCAAGTGAACCAAAAACCACAATAATGATTATTTTATATTCACATCGTAATTTGTTAAATTGATTCGACCCTCCTCTGCAAGATTTGAATCCTTGGCTCTAAACATTTTTATTTGACCCTAAGAATCCAGAGACCGCGGGTTTGATTAGGATATTGATTTGTTATATCATTGCTAATGCTCAAATACATCTGACACATATCTCATATGACCAATGACTCAAATTTATATATATATATTATTTGTTAGCGATTTATGTTAGTGACATTTAGTAGCTGAAGTATGTGTATTTCATCCCAGCTGATTAGTAACAGTAGTAAAAAAAAAATGTGATGTTTAATTCTAAGATGTATAGTCACAACACTAAAAGAGAAAGGGAAAAATCTGTTTAAATTTTAGGAAAGAAAGCTGTGTTTGGCAGCAGTGGATGGATATCATTTGAAAAGATCTTCCATGAGTCAAACAGAGGAGCAAATGTATCACAGATTGCCAAAAAGCCACTTTGATGAGATAATGGTTTCTTATTTAAAAGAATGACTCATTTACTGTAGAAAGACACCCTGAGTCAGCTATAGGATTTGATAATGCAGGGGAACAGGATGATGCAGTAGCAAAGCAACTTGACTAACACCCATCCAGGGTCAATCTCCATTCACAGAGCTTCAAACTTAACTCAGGCCTAAACATGACTGGACCTTGTTTTTGTCACTGCACCAACAACTTCTAGCAGGTCAAAGCTCCTGTTTGCAGTGAGTTGGGATCGTGGTGGACAAAGTTAATATACATGCAGGCAACTTCCTTAAGCTCCTTAATGGCAAGTGAAAAGAAACATCATGCGGACTCTGTGTGGGACATGGTTGTCTACACTTTCCTCAAAAAATGGTCACATTCAGAAAAGTACAAAAGTGGAAAAAAGTTTGCTGCATGTTAAGACAAAGTAAACAAATCGGCAAGTGAAAAGAAACATCATGCGGACTCTGTGTGGGACATGGTTGTCTACACTTTCCTCAAAAAATGGTCACATTCAGAAAAGTACAAAAGTGGAAAAAAGTTTGCTGCATGTTAAGACAAAGTAAACAAATCCACACATAAAGTGATTTACAAAAATACTATGTGAAAGAAATAACTTCACCAAAATGAATACAAGGGTGGCACCAGACAATAATGGAGACAATAATGGGTCCTGAATGATGAATGATGCCTTTCAACATCATTTCGTCTCTTTTAATGAAAACAAAACAAAACAAAACAAAACTTCCAACTAGGTGTGGAAAAATCCAAATTCTGAAAACCTTTATAGAATCAAACTTTAGATAGATAGATAGATAGATAGATAGATAGATAGATAGATAGATATTTTATTTATGCCCTAAGGGAAATTCATGTAACAAATACTGTAAATAAG
>NW_019174404.1:12458682-12459773 GCF_002260705.1 Seriola dumerili
ACAATCGCGAGTCTCATCGCATAATTAGACCTCAAGTGTATACTCGAGATTTATATATTACATTAGTCTAATATGTTAATCTCGAGTTAGCGCTAGTGGGATTTATGTTAGTGACATTTAGTAGCTGAAGTATGTGGTATTTCATCCCAGCTGATTAGTAAGCAGTAGTAAAAAAAAATGTGATGTTTAATTCTAAGATGTATGTCACAAACTAAAAGAGAAAGGGAAAAATCTGTTTAAATTTTTAGGAAAGAAAGCTGTGTTTGGCAGCAGTGGATGGATATCATTTTGAAAAGATCTTCCATGAGTCAACAGAGGACAAATGTATCACAGATTGCCAAAAAGCCACTTTGATGAGATAATGGTTTCTTATTTAAAAGAATTGACTCATTTACTGTAGAAGAGACACCCTGAGTCAGCTATAGGATTTGAATAATGCAGGGGAACAGGATGATGCCAGTAGCAAAGCAACTTGACTAACACCATCCAGGGTCAATCTCCATCTCACAGAGGCTTAAACTTAACTCGGCCTAAACATGACTGGACCTTGTTTTTGTCACTGCACCAACAACTTCTAGCAGGTCAAAAGCCCTGTTTGCAGTGAGTTGGGATCGTGGTGGACAAAGTTAATATACATGCAGGCAACTTCCTTAAGCTCCTTAATGGCAAGTGAAAAGAAACATCAGCGGACTCTGTGTGGACATGGGTTGTCTACACTTTCCTCAAAAAATGGTCACATTCAGAAAGTACAAAAGGTGGAAAAAAGTTTGCTGCATGTAAGACAATACACAAATCCACCATAAAGTGATTTACAAAAATATATGTGAAAGAAATAACTTCACCAAAATGAATACAAGGGTGGCACCAGACAATAATGGAGACATAATGGGTCCTGAATGATGAATGATGCCTTTCAACATCATTTCGTTCTTTTAATGAAACAAAACAAAACAAAACAAAACTTCCAACTAGGTGTGGAAAAATCCAAATTCTGAAAACCTTTATAGAATCAAACTTTAGATAGATAGATAGATAGATAGATAGATAGATAGATAGATAGATATTTTATTTAATAGATAGAGAGAATTATA
>NW_019174404.1:12459798-12462439 GCF_002260705.1 Seriola dumerili
GTAAATAAGGCAGGGCGTTGCACAGAGAATTGGTCCAGACCAACCTCAGTCGCGACACGGTAGCATCCATAATATGGACATTGAGAACAGGTCCTCAACTTTCTAGACTGTACCTTTCAGTACATCAACACTGAAATAAGTGTGTAAGCAATCGCAAAGAACTGTTAAGCTAAATGTTATGATAATCACTTAATTAATAGTCAATACACTTTGTCTCTGAAGACCAGGAAGACAGTTTGTACATGTGTAAGGCTAACTGTTGTAAGCTAGCTTCAGCTGTGTAACTAAGCTCTTTGCCGGACTATTTTAGGATGTACTGGTATGTTGATGTCACGCAAAGCTTTACTCCAAGCCTCCTGCTCACAGCAACATGAGGCAACAACATGCACCCAGCCTGCTAGCAGCAAGCTGCGTGCTGTGCTAGCTAACTGCCACACGTCAGCTGCCGCTGGCTACACAGGACAGACAAATAACAGTGCAATTACTTCACTTAGCCACAGTTACCGTTATCATGAATTGTCATCCCGATGGTTCCTCCGGTGTTGATGACCAGGACTCGCGCCTCGCCGGTGTGTCGAGTCGCCGACTCAATGCGCTCGATCGAATTGCAGCTCGATAACTTTTTCCTTCGGCACTGTTGAGGCTGAGCATTTCGCGTAGAGTTGTCATCCACTTCTGACAAATATAGTTTAGGTTGTGACAGAGCCCGGGCAAGCGATGTCAGGTTGTTGAGGCTGGAATCTGCCATGATGACTTAAAAGTCAGTCAGCCGGTGCTGAACGTGGAAGCGCTTCTTCAGAATGTTCAAAACACGGTGGTCTTCAATTGTCAGCTGTCAGCAACCTGAGACACGGTGCAGCTTCTCTGGCTATATGTACAGAAAAGCAGCTTCCGTGGCAATCATGTGGTGCAGCAAACAGGGGGTGGAACCATAGTTTTGATTATATTACGATGCAGCCAAAAGTGCTTGGCTCTTTCTCATCCTTCTGTAGTTTTGCCCTTGAAACGCCGATGGACAGTACCCATTCTGACGTCAGTGAATTGGGCGTGGCCTCAAGTGCCTCAAACTTGATTTTATAATGTACAGCAGTGAACTAATGTATCCCCTTCATTTTTACCTTAAAAGAGCAAAGTCTATTTTTGAGGATTATATTTAAATGATAATCTGTATGAATAATATTTACTACATAAAAATACTGTAGTTTTCTAAGCAACAGCTCTGGGGGGATATGACCCAGTTTGTTTAAGTTAATGATGTCTTCAAATCCCTAGGTCGTGTAACCTTTACCCATTATTATCTTGGTTTACATTAATTATGAATTTATTTTTTAGCTGTTTGGTTTTTATGAAAATGTACACAATGTACACAATGTAATTTTGGACTCTTGAGTTATTATGATTATGATTATTATTGTTGTTGTCATTATTATTATTGCACTAACGTATTCCTGTAGCCTTGAATTACAGTACTGATGTCTTTTCATTTCCAGTCACTTTAGCCTATGTAGTAAGCAGGCAGGCTACAGCTTCTTTTGCAATAATCATCAAACTTACAGTAATTCTATCGGGTTAATTATATCACCCCCTCTCCACATTTCCACTGTTAACAGCAGGTAATAACAATTACTGTCAAGGGGCCATGAATGTCACACATGCACAAATACCGGTAAATAAACAATGAAATAATGTGTGCTCTGTGTCAGAGTAGAGGTGAAATTGAGGGTGATTTATTTTCAGCTCATCTGAATACTTACAAACATAACAAAGGTTTCAAAATGTGGGAGAGGAAAGGACGAGGTGGTCGTGCCTAACAAATAAAATCAATAACACAAAACTAGGCCTGACTAATCCCTGCAACACAAAACAAAACCAAACATAAGCTGTAACTTGTTTATCTTAAAAAAGAATAACTTCACCAAAATGAATACAAAGGTGGCACCAGACGATAATGGAGACAATAAGGGTCCTGAATGATGAATGAATGCCTTTCAACATCATTTTGTCTCTTTTAATGAAAACTTGCATTTTGGAGTTTCTACTTACACCTGTGTCCTCAATTTAAATCCACACAAAAATAAGGTGATTTACAAGAATGCTATGAAAATTTTTAATGGAACAGAAACCTGCACTTTGCGACAAAATAAAATTTCAAGTGAACAAAAACCACAATAATGATTATTTTATATTTCACATCGTAATTTGTTAAATTGATACGACCCTCCTCTGCAAGATTTGAATCCTTGGCTCTAAACATTTTTATTTGACCCTAAGAATCCAGAGACGCGGGTTTGATTAGGATATTGATTTGTTATATCATTGCTAATGCTCAAATACATTCTGACACATATCTCATATGACCAATGACTCAAATTTATATATATATTATTTGTTAGCGATTTATGTTAGTGACATTTAGTAGCTGAAGTATGTGTATTTCATCCCAGCTGATTAGTAACAGTAGTAAAAAAAAATGTGATGCTTAATTCTAAGATGTATAGTCACAACACTAAAGAGACAGGGAAAAATCTGTTTAAATTTTAGGAAAGAAAGCTGTGTTTGGCAGCAGTGGATGGATATCATTTGAAAAAGATCTTCCATGAGTCAAACAGAGGAGCAAATATATCACAAGATTTGCAAAGCC